>NC_090941.1:560529846-560829846 GCF_040938575.1 Ambystoma mexicanum | reverse complement strand
GTCTCTCCCAATCTTATCCCCCATTTCCCCATGTGGTTCCACTGAGCCTGCTCTTCTTGATCATTTAAGTGTTTGTATATATTGGATAGTAAGCTTTTTGATCCAGTGTTTGTAGTTATTAATTGTTCAAAGGGCACCAGTTGTCTCGTGGCTGCCTCCTTGATTATTGGGGTGTTTAGCCAGTGCTTCAATTGGGTATATTTGAATCTGTCTCCGTCCGTCAGGCCTATATCCTGTGCACATTCCTCGAATGTTCTAAGTGACTGCCCCTTATACATGTCCCTTATTTTCTGGCATCCTGCTCTTTCCCACTTCTTAAATGCCTCCTTTTCCTCGCTAGTTGGAATTCCGAGTTTCCAAACATTGGATGAAATGTGGATGGTTTCACTGATAATGCCCCCCTTTCCATTATCCTATCCCATGTCTCTACTCCTACCCCCAATATCTCATTGATCTTGGCATTCAGGTGTCTCTTCCTTTTATACATCCACAAGGTTCCCTGAAGGGGGGTTCCCTAAACCACCTTGTTTTGTTGTGTCCATATTTTATGTTGATCTCCCCTTAGCTATTCCTTCGTAATCCGTAATTGTGCCGCCTCATAGCATGTAGAGAATTGCGGGAATGCTAGGCCCCCTTTGCTCCTCTGGGTCGTGAGTGTGGCTCTCGCTACCCGCAGAGGTTTTCTCTTCCATATGTAAGACATGACGGCCCTATTCAGGGAGTGGAAGAATGTTTTTGGGACTCTAATAGGTAGTGCCTGAAAGTAGTACATTCATCTTGGTAGTGTCACCAATTTTACTGTCGTCATTCTCCTCCACCATGTTATTGTAAGCGGGTTCCAGGTCTGTTTTAATTGTTTCCAATAACTGGGGATAATTCACCCCATACATATGTTCTATCTTTTTTGTAAGAGTTATACGCTATGCCTTTTTCGGCTTCTTTCAGTTGCATATTCACCTCCAATCTTTTCATTGTCTCCAGGTCCTTTGATAAGTTTAGCATCTCAGACTTTTGTCTATTTATTTTTAGTCCTGATATCGGCCCAAATTCCTCCAGTTCTTTTATTAAAACCGGTAGTGAGCATTCCGGTTTCGATAGGGCTACTAACATGTCATCTGCAAATGCCATCGTTTTATGTGCTTTTCCCGACATTTCTATTCCCATCAGCTGATCTAATTCTTGTATCCTAATTAATAAGGGTTCTAAGTATATGGTGTAGAGCAGCGGGAATAGTGGACACCCTTGTTTGGTTCCCCGTCCTAATGCTACTCGGCCCGATACTGTACCGTTTAGAGTTATGCGGATCGATGGTGTCACATAGTTAGCTTTTACCATATTGAGAAACTTTGTACCAAACCCCATAGGTTTTTGTGTATTGAATAGCATTGAACATTTGACCCTGTCAAATGCTTTTTCTGCATCTAGTGACACCAGAATTGCTAGTTGTTGGGTTAATCCCGTTTTGTTTATTAGATGGCAAATTCTACAAGTGTTGTCAAAGGTTTATCTGTATGGCCTTTTTTACCTCATCTTCCCTTATTTTCTCATCTAATTCTAACCGTTCTTCCTCCGTTATCTGCGGAATGGGGAGTCTCGCTAGGTATTCCTCTTGTTGTTCTTCTGGGGGCTTATCTGATGCGTACAACCTCTGGTAAAACTCCCTAAAGATTTCCCCCATGTCCTCATGTGTTGTTCTTTACTGGCCCTGCTTATTTCAGAGTTTTATAATCGGTTGGGTCCCCTTTTTTCCCTTTCATTGTCTGGCTAGACTGCTTTATTGGCTTTCACATAATGCCACAGTTTTAGATATACTAATGCTTTCTCAGCCTTCTTTGTTCTAAGTGTCACCAATTATCCCTGAATATGTCTGAATGCCCAAATTAACTTGTTAGTTGTGGCTTTTGTAATTTCCTCTTGTGTGTCTCTTATGTTGTCTTCCAGTTCCTTTTCCCAATGTCTTTTTTGTTTCTCTTTCCCGCCTTAAGTGCAATGAGGTACCCCCTCATTACTGCCTTAAAGGCGTCCTATATTATTTCCGGTGGTCCTTCCTCTGAGTCATTTTCTCTGAAATACTGCTCAATCTTTTCTCTTACTATTTCACTTTGCACTGGATCATATAGGAGGTCTGTGGGCAATTTCCAATTTCCCAATCCCCCCTTCGTGTGTCCCCGCTTCAAGCTCATCCACAGTGGGGCATGATCTAATAGAGAGATTGATCCCACTTTTATTTCTTTTATTTTCCCCAATAGCCCTGTTGATGGAGGAGTTTACATGTGAGTAGTGTGTGAATCCCTGTTCCTGCCCTCTGCTTACCCCCACACTTCATGGAGGGCCAGTGTGGCTATCTTCAATCTTAGCGCTTTGGATGGGGCTTGTGATACCTGTGATATGTTCCTACTTCTATCTTGTTTCGGGACCCTCGCTTTGTTGAGGTCTCCCTCTAGTATGATATCCCTTTAGCAAAGGTCTCTATTTTTGACAGGACTTCCCTTACATACCCATCTTGTCCCGTATTTTGCACATAGATTGACGCTAACGTAATCATTTGGCCTCCCATGACTGCGTTCAGAAATATGTATCTTCCCTCTTTATCTACTACAGAATCCTTTACTTGTGTTCCCAGCCTATCATGTAGTGGGATAAATTCCCCTACCTTTTTTCCCGCCCATTTTCTTATGTGCGTTTCTTTGAACATCACTATATCAGATTTTACTTCCCGTAGGAGGTGTTCCACTTTCTTCCTTTTCACTGGGGTATTGAGTCCTCTCACGTTGTATGTTGGTACTTTAAGGTCCTTCATCTGGATTACCTTTGTCCCCTCACCCCTATCTACCTTTCCTTGACTTTTGTTTTCTCCACTTCTGGTTCCCTCCCTTCCCTCCCCCTTCCCCTCCCTTTCCCAACTCCCCAACTAATCAACTTCAAATCCCAACATAAACTCCCCTCTTTCCCCCTTCCCTTTCCCTGAGGAGGGCCCAGGTTCCAATGAATGCTCGGACGGTGTGTCCGTCATGCCTGGCCCTCATTCCTTCCCAGAGAGATCATTGTGGGGATTACTAAACCCCACTAAAGATTCTAAGGTGCGCCTCCCAGCCACCCCCTTGGGCCGCAAGCTTATGTTACATGTTGTTGTCTTACCCCTTCTTCTGGGTATTTCTTATGTCCCCATCTCCTCTTATTTTGTAACCTTTTGTGCAGTCGTTCTCCTATTATCCTCTTCCCCTCATATCTTTGGCCCACTTTTGCCTTTTCTTGTTACTGTTTTCCATTCCTGCGGTTTCCTGTGGTTTCCCTCTCCACTTCGCTGGTCCTCCATGCTCCCTCTGTCTTCCCTTTAAAGGTTTAAGATCTGTTCTCCTTCCTCACACGTTGTAATCCTATGGTTTAGTCCCTCCTAGGTGAACAGTAAGCCAAAAGGAAATGTCCATTTGTATCTTATCTGCTTTGTCATTAGGAATTTCTCCACTGGTTCCACCTGTCTCCTTTTTAGGAGCATGGTATGTGCTAGGTCTTGGTATAGGTGCACCTCGATTATGTTTATTCACACCTGCCTCGCCACCCTTGCTTTCCTTAGGATCTGTTCCTTCTGGCCATATGATGTCATTGCTACCAGAATATCTCTTGGGCGGGCGCCCGGTTCACCTGTCATTCTTGATCTTACTCAATGTATTCTGTCCACTTGGGCTTGTTCCTCCTTGTCCAATGCCATAATTTCTACAAGGAGCTTCTCGAGCTGTGCTTTGTAAATCTCTGTCCTCCACCGCTTCTGAGAGGTTTTTAATCTGAATGCTCGATCGCCTTGGACGATTTTCCAAACCCTCACTTTGGATTTCAAGATTGTGTTAGGCATAGTAGGTGGTCCAATGTTCCATCATTTTTTTGTGTATCTTCCTGTATATTCTGTACTGCTTTTTCCAAAGTGTCCGTCCTTTCTTCCAGCTTGGCCACATCTATTTGAAGTTCTTGCAGTGATTGTCTCATTACATCTTTCAAAGTGTCAAATTGTGTTTGGAAGGATGACATAAATTGGGTTTGGAACTCCTTAAACCAGCTATGCATATCTTCTTTGCTTGCCATCATGCCTTCTTCTCTGATAATCAGTGTGGGTTGGCTTGCGGTGGTTTCGCCTCTCCCCGGGTTTGTTATATTCACTGGACCCCAAAGTTGTTTGATGCTTGGCTCTTGTCTTGCTTGGGGACTTTGTTGAATTGTAGGCGTCGTCTTCGCATTTGCCTTAGACATGTGGGTGCTGTTCGGGCCTCTTCCAATGTGCCCCTCCTATATATGGTTTATTTCTCTGTTGCTCACGTGGGTGGGGAGAGCGTTCTGTGGTGTCCCCTGATTTGCCTCTCTTCTCGACTTACTGTCTGTCTCCGGGGGGAATATTCTTTATTAGTACCCGGCGAGGGCGCAATCAGAATGAAAGAGCCATTCTGATTGGCCCTCGCTGTGTCATTACCAGGCCGTAAATCCCTCTGTCGGGATTCCACAGATTTTGTCCCCGGCGGGGGGCACGGCAGCCCCTCAGCCAATGAGGATGCTCGAAGCGGGGCCATCCCCGCTCCGTGCCTCCCCACGGCTGAGAGGCTACCTTCGCCCACCGCCGGGGACAGAGGTAAGGATTTTTTTTCATCCCCTTTCCTCCCTCCTCCCACCTCCCTGCCCTCCACACCCCACTTACCTTCTATGCCTTGGCAGCCTCCTGCCGTGTGGCGACTCTGGAGCTGGAGGCTTCCCTTGTCCCTCGCCGGGGACACAGGTATGTTTTTTTTTTTTTTTGCTTCCCACTCCTGCCCTCCCAACACCACTTACCTTCCTTTTGATCCTTTTTCGGGAGCGGATGCGCTGGGAACACTTGTGTTCCTTGTGTCCGCTCCTGATGGCTGCCATGGAAAGGGAAAACGGACTACCGGCGGCCATTTTCTTGCTTTTAGTGCCCCGGTCACGCAGATAATGCGGGCCGGGATACTAATAGCAATATGACCCTCGCGGCGGGGGCATTACCGACTCAGGTAATGCCCCCGGGCCTTCGTTAAGGCCCTCACTTCGCTCAGGCCTATAACTATGGGCCCCGGGGCATTACCTGAGTCGGTAATGCCCATGCCGCTCGGGTCATATTGCTTAATTGTTATGATCAGCTCCCCTGTCTCTCCTGGAATCCCCCCAACCCCACGGGTACTCTACTCTGCACTTGTGTATTTGGTCCATTGGGGGGAGGGCAAGAAGGAGGGGTGAGGCGCCCCCCAAGCTTTTATTCTTGCTTTGATTCCCCTACCAGGAGTCTCTTGGTTCTTTTGTTCTCCTTTGTAGCCATCTCCCCATCCACCTGACTAATTGGTTCTTATGCTCCTGTTGCAACTTTTTGTCTCTGTGGGGGCTTGAGATTGCTTCCTGACGTTCTCTGATTTATTTGAAAGCTGGGGGGGTTCTAGCTGCTTCTGTACTCCTCCTCCCCCTTTATTCTGCCTCTATATGCTTGGGCCCCAGAGGTGGATTTAACAGTCGCCAGGCAGACAAATGGCGAGCAGGCCCCTATGCCCTGGACCTTCCCTTCCCAGTCTCTCTGATTGACACGTCACAGACCCCACATTCAGAGCTGGAAGTGTAATATAAATGTGCGTACACTATTACGCTTGCTTTTTACAGTGCATAGCAGTAAAGTGTAAAGTCACCCCTATTCAGGTTTGCCACAGCGTTTTTCCCTGATATATAAATTTGAGCCGTAAAATGCAAACTTATTTTTCACGAGGCACCAATAAATTTGAGGATTCCTACATGCCAGACCTCCACTTGGCGCTGCACAAAGACGTGAAGTGCATTTTGAAGTGAAATGGTAAACAGCAGCAGGCACTATGCTTAGAATTGTGATGTGTTTGCGCTAAAAGTTAACCTTTGCAAACTTTGAATGCTCTAGGCTCCGCCTCCAGGACCCGCCCACTTGGGGCCCTCTGCCGTTTTTGGCCACGGGGCCCTTTACCTTAAATCTGCCACTGTTGGGCCCCTGGCTCTTTCTCCCTTCTTTTTTACCACCTTTATGTCAGGGGATGTTTATTCTTCCCCCCTTTGGGTCCAGGGTTTTATTCTTAGTCTTTCCCGCACTCACTGGTGGTGGCTGTGCTCACTTTCCGCTCGGGGGAGGGGGAAGGTGTCTCTGTCCCTCCTGCGGCTGTTTAGGTTTCCTGATACGGGGCTGGTTGTCGAGTGGTTCGACCGTGCTTCTGGTCGGAAGGGTTCCTTCCACGCCCGTTTCTGGCCGCCGAGTGTGCCCGCCCTGCATTGCCCTGGTATGCACATCATGATCATCGGATCCATGTGCACTTCTCCATGCAATTGTGCATCGTTTATGGTATAAATATAACATGAAAATCCAGGCAGACCTGGGTTTGTGTGACAATTACACCCTTTCGGAACATGTTTCATAATTCCCTCCAACCATGCATGTGCATGTTGGTGCTACTGGGGCACAGGCGACCCTCCCGGTACCATTCCAGTGCTTCACATCGCACAGCAGGTGCTGACCTTGGTACTGTGGGTTTCCCCGACACACAATGTCCTGGCCAAGCAAGGGATATTGCCACATACAAAAGTGTGCAGTGTGTTTTCAAATTCTATAGCAAGACAGGAGGCTCATATTATGCATTACAATCTTTACTCTGAAACCACAGCAGCAAAGAAAAAAACTTTTACAAACAAAAAAGTTGTAAAGAACAGAACTAAATAGAGTTCAATGTCAATGTAGGGGAGCGCCCCAATCCATCATGGAGGACAGGTCATGCCCTGCAGGCGACCAATGAGCAGGGACCCTTCCTTATATAAGTCCATTACTCTAATCCCAATTCCTCTTTCTTTGCTGCTGACACCACGGAGCTAAGTCACCCCTTTCAGTTGTGTCTCGCATTGTTTGTCAGTAGTAGGCTTCATTAGTTAAATATGGTATATATTGTAAATATGTGTTAATTACCTTTATTATAAAGGAATTTGTATGTTTGATACATTGTATCTGGATAGCCGCGTGCGGCCATTGGTTTCATTTTGGTGTCTTTCAGAATGTTAGCAAGACATTATGTATTACGTTTATACTTCACGCTTCAGCTAAAGCAGTGGTGCAATGGTTGAACTTCGGACTACAGTCCATGAGGAAGTGAGTTCAAGAGAGCTATCTAATTTATTTCTTCTTTAAAAATCTCTCGCGCTTGTAAACTCAGGTGTTTCTAGGCTTGTAAAATGTATTTGTGGCATTTAAAATTGCACGCGTCGTTCGAGCAGAAGCCCGGCTTCTCTGCCGCCGTGCGTGCGCGAGCAGTGTTGTTTACACTGTTCCCTCTTTCGTTTCGCCTGTGAATTCCATGCGTAATGGTTTATTGGGCGTGACGCCCTTGAGGCTCCCGTAGTGCGCCGGTCAGAAAGAAGCTGTTGCTTGAGACCCGGCGCGCACGGGGCTCTTGTTTGAATTCGTGCCCCTTGAGAGATTTATGGTCGCCTGGGGATTCCAGGTGCTGCAGGCTTTGGGTTTGGCCTGCCCTTGTGGCTTATGTTCATAACAAAAGCGGCAAGTTAGGTCAAGGATAGAGCTGCAGATCTCCCATGCAGGAAGACCCGGGTTCGCGGCCGACTAAATAAAGCGCATGTTTATTTGTATATTTTTATGTATTTTAGAATATATATTTTAAGATTAGATATTTTAATTATTATATTTTAAATAATTATATTTTACAATGGAGGTATTTGATTGTCACCTTTTTCGCTCAGTTGAGCATGGATTTCCTACTGGGCATTTGGTTGGTTCATAACTTCTTCAGAAAGATTATAGCACAAACATTTTAATATTAAAAATGTGGTTTTGTCTAATGTTTGTAATTTTGTATCCCTGGTGACACAATACATTTCCTTACCTTGGAAGGAAAGAATGTATACTGATAGACTGTGTATTTGTTAGGTCAAAGTCTGACCATCCAGCGCAAGAGCCCGATGCACTGCCAGTCTGCAGTTTTTATTTTCTTTGTTTATTTATTTATTTACTTATTTCTTAAATTAGGTGATTTGCCTTTACTGTGGGTGCCATAACCTGTTCGGTTTCAGGTTCAGCCTGATTCTATTGCGAGGTTACCCCCTCGTGTACTGCTGATTATCACTCCCCATCGGGCGAGCAGTTGGAGGTGCACTTGCTCAGTGTATCCTACCTTAAACTTGACAGTTTTCTTTTGTTTGGGGTCTGCTGGTGGCAGGTGTCATTATCTTCCCTGGAAAGGTGCAGTCACCTGCTCGGTGGCAAGGTTGCCTGGGTTTTCTGCGAGGGGTCCCCTCGTATACTGCTGGGTCCACACCCTGCTAGGGTGAGCAGTTTGAGGTACACTTGCTCAGTGTTTCCTCCCTTAAAGTCAGCAACTTGGGTGATTACCCTAACTGGTGTGCACCATAACCTGCTCGGTTTCAGGTTCTGCCTGAGTTCTAATGCAAGGTTACCCCCTCGTGTACTGCTGATTATCACGCCCTGCTCGGGCGAGCAGTTGGAGGTGCACTTGCTCAGTGTATTCCTCCCTTAAGGTCGGCAGCTTTGTTTAGGTGCGGCATATGGCTGACGCCATTGTTTGTTCTTGTAGGCGTGCAGTAACCTGCTCGGTTTCAGGCTTTGCCTGTTTTCTACTCCCTCGTGGGAGGGTGCTCCCTCGTGTACTATTGGTTGCCGCACCCTGCTGGGGTGAGCAGTTGAGGTACACTTGCTCAGTGTACGCTTTTTGATAAACAATATGTTTAAGTGTTGACTGGCACACATTTGCGTTTTTCAGAATTGTCAGTGGCCCAGATAGCTCAGTGAGTATCAGCTTATATAAGGGCCGGGGGTTCAGACCCCTGTGAGGACGTAACCCCTCTTCTTTGGATATATTATATATTTTATATATTATATATTCTTTATTTATTAAGTACTTTAAAGAAAAGAGTGTGTGGAAGTGGTTGTAAACAGACCCATATGGGGGGTTGTACCTTCCTCTCTAACCATCTCTCTGATGTTATCCTTCGTCTTTTAGTTAAAAATTCTGTCGCCCTTTACCTTAGTTAGTTTCAGGACAACTCAGTCCTTTCCTTAGGTTTTGATTCCCAACCTCAATTGCTCCACCCAATACCCGCGCTGATTAAGCTACAGTATTTTCTCTCAACATGAGGAAGAAAAAAGATGATGCGTTATGCCTCTATTGAGGTCTGCATGGCTTAAGGCTCTCTTTAGTGGGGACGTGTTTTTCTCCCCTACTTTTGTCCCATTGGACATTCATTATTCTATTGGTTTTTTGTGGAGACAGGGTCAGCTCGAGGGTAACTGTTCAGTTTGTTGCATGACAAGTTGAGCAACCATGTTTTACTTGGATGGAGTGTTTGGAAACACTTGATGGTATCAGATAGACGAGTTGCCAAATAAACTTTATGGCGCCTGCCCCATGGGTGTCCTCCCAAAGCTTGACCTATGGTTCAGCTAACCGTCTAACAGTGTGTTGCAACTTCTCCTCTGCTCGAGGAGTACAAGCATGCTTCTGTACCCTCATGAGCGTTGCTTAACCTCTTTAGTTATACATACATATATATTTTATTTTCTATAGTGCAGCAAATAGAGTGCTGTTTTCATATCCGTGCTGACCCTACTGATACAGGTTCCTAATTTTGGAAAGGTCTCAGTCTTTTATCCTGCTGAGATCGATAAGTGAACACCTCACACCACACAACGTTTGTAGTAGTGATAAGCACCACTCGTATACCTGAGGGTTCGTAGTACTGTATAAGTACGGTTTTGCTATGGACAATGTGCTTAGTTTTTCCTTCCCCTGATTCCCTTAGTGGCCAGTCAGCCTCACATGAATACAGTGACTCAGACCTCAGGGTTTGAGGGGACAGTGGTCCCAGATTTCTTTCTCAACCTTACATTTACGGGTCATTGATAATTATCCAGAGTCGTTTCCCCCTCATTCCCCTTCCCGCCATCCTTGGGGGAGATTGCATCATAATATTACACCTCTGGGAGTAACACCCGATGGTTTCGTTTTTTTCCTTTTTACAGGAGTTCTGGCGCGTGACCAGTGCAGACTCGCACTGAGCATTTCCCTACCGTCAGTTACTTTCCTTTGTGCTCATTTCTGGTATTTCAATAAGTTAAGCGGAGCCTGTCCACGGTCAGGGGATTGGTTAGAGGTGCTAGTGTGTATTTATTTCTCTTAAGGGTGAAAAGCGGGGCTTTAATGTGGTCCTCAGGGTAGCTTTCTTCTGGATTGCAAGGTTTTTCCCTTGGATAGGTGGGGGAGGTTTCTCCTCTTTTGGGAGGGCTCAATATCCCTTGGTGGGATAGAGGGGTCTGGGAGTGATACTATCCCCCATCCAGGTTATTATGACCCTCTATCACAATGCGTTCTAGCGTCTATACATTAACTATCAGAAGGTGTCTGCCGCTACGATTCCCAGAGGGCTGGGATATATATTTAGTTAACAACTTGATTCTCATAGTCTCTTGCATGGCAGGTGGACCTTTGGGTTTTCACAAGAGTTGTTTTTGTAGTAAGGTGCCAGCTCAGGGTGCTGTGAGTTTCAAGGATCTGCAATCTGGCTGAAATATAGGTTGGACCTCTTCTGGTGTGCAACTTCAGTTTAACTGTTTAGTGATCAGTTCTTTGCAGTTTACAGTCTTGCTAAGACTTTGGAATTTTGGTGTCCTCCTTAGGTTAGTTTTGATCCTCTAGGGGGTTTATCACCAGGGAGGAGGGAACAAGGTTCAAGCACCGGGCATATCTACAAGGGGGTTTGTAGATATCGCTATAATGGTGGCGATTGGATGTCGGATACATTTTTTCTCCTTGCCATGTTTGGCCTCTTAAGGATCAGGTTTGTAAATAGCTGCCTTTTGTCATGGTAGCAGAGTCCTTCTTCAAGAGTTCGGGAGGTCTGAAGGTCTCCGTGTTGGTGGTTTGACAGGTTTAGCTTCTCAGGTGGGGCCCCTCTGTTCCATTCTGTTTCTGCCTCCAGAAGACATCCCTCCTTAGTATACACATATGTCTGAAGACAATTGCGAGTTAATTCTATTGCTTTTCAGCTCCGCTCAGGATGGGTTGTCCTATTACAAATTTATAAAATGACTTTTTACTCCCATTTTACCTTTTGAAGATTTGTCTTTCCCTCTGGGTTCCCCAGTGTAGTTCTGTGACATGCCCTGTTTCTAATGTGATATCTTCCTTTAATGCATGGGATGGAACCTACAAGTTTTTCACCCATATGGGGTACTTTTCTTTATCTCCAGGAGAGCTAGGTGCTTATTTTCTTTGGTTTGCTTTCTAGGTTCCCAAAGATGGTATGAATTTAAGTGTTTAAATGTTTGATTGGACAACAGATGTGTTTATTTCAGATGAGTTTTGTCCTAACCTATTAGTATAGGAGAACTTTGGTCAATATTTTCCCCTCTTGTAACCAGTTGGTTTTGGTGGCCTGTAAGGAACGCTGGAATTGGCACATTTTCCTGTTTTCTTGCAGTGGATTTGACTATGCCTTATAAGAGAGTTTTCGGGCAACCTAGTCTTGGGCAATTCTCTTGCGGTCAGTTGATTATTTAATTAAAGCATTTTTAAATGTTTCCTTTCCTTTTATTTTATTTTATTATTTATTATATTGGCTCTATTGTATGGATCATGTTGTGCTAATGAGATGCAAGGGCTTTGAACTTGCATAATATGAGCCTCCTGTCTTGCCATAGAATGACTAATCCCCCACACTAATCTGAGATGGGGGTTTATATTCTATTAAAGACAAGGAGGCGATTATTATCCCTCCCACCCACCCTGGATATGTTATATGACAGTTATGACACGTATGTACACAGGTGGTTCAAGAGAACATTCTTTGGTTTGTTGTTCTTCCCAACCACCCACCCATTCTTGCTTTTTGTTCTTACAGCTACGAGTTGAGGTTCTGATCAGGAGTGTGGCTCGCAGTTACAAGTTATGGAGTGCGTGGTACGAGAGCTTTGCTGGATTTGCCTTCATCATTTATCGTCTGATCTGTGCAGTGGACGTCTGGTTCAAGACAGCTACAGAAAGAGGAATTGGGATTAGAGTAATGGATTTATATGAGGAAGGCTTCCTGCTCATTGGTCGCCTGGAGGGCATGACTTGTCCTCCATGATGGATTGCGGAGCTCCCCTAAATTGACATTGAACTCTATTTAGTCCTGTTCTTTACAACTTTTTTGTTTGTAAAAGTTTTTTCTTTGCTGCTGTGGTTTCAGAGTAAAGATTGTAATGCATAATAATCGCCTCCTTGTCTTTAATAGAATCTAAACCCCCATCTCACGTTAGTGTGGGGGATTAGTCATTCACTTTGTTTGCTGAAAGCCTTTGGAAATGCCACATGGGAACAACGTTTGAATTACATGCCTGCCAATTTATGTAGTCTTTATTCCTGCATAAAATGCTTCCAGAATTGTCTGCACAGTCTATAAAAAGCCTACATTTTCTTGGTACAGCGAGACTCCCGCCATTTCAAGCTTGACGGGGTCTCCTTGGCACAGAAAGGGCTGCAAGCGAAAGCCATTTCTCCAATTGCATGAACATTTTTACACAGCATGTGTTGTAATAAATCAGTGCACTGAAAACAGATAAACTCATTTGAGTGATTTCATTGGCAAGTGTATTAAAACAAACAGACAAGTAGGTCTCACTCAGGAAATAAGCTTAATCCCATACCCCTGGATTGGTCAAAATGTTCTTAAATTATAGCAAGTATAGATTAAAATGCGGTCCTGATATTTTTTAACTTAAAATTTTCAAAGTATACACGTTATTCTGACTTTTTAGCAAATGGCTAAAATGTGATCACAACTGATCTATCCCTGTTAGGAACCAAGTCACAAGCACATACGAATTAGCAGAAGCCATAGAGTAACCTGCCACACAAGAGGTACTCCCAACTGCAACTCTGCTGGATGCGGAAAAGCCTTTTGCTTGAGTAGACTGTTCTATTTTTTACAGAATACTCATAAAAAAGGGTTCTATGTGATTTTACCAAAGATGGTACATTTCAGAGTGGTCCAAATACTGAAAAAATACCCAATTTTTTCTTATTTTATTGGGGGGTCCCCCACCCCACAGTTTTTCTATCCTTTTAACCCCACCCCAACCCCATCCCCACCCATTTTAACCCCTTACCGTAAATCATATGTATATTTAATTCACATATTGTGTATTTTTTAGGTATTTTGGTTTTCGGTAAAATTTACCACTCTGATTTATTTTCGGTAAAATGACTGGGTACCATAAAAAAGTGGTTTACGCCAAGTTGTATCAAACTGTTTAAGAAGCCGTAAGAAGGGATGTCTGCCAACCTTAGAAATAATCCTAAAATAGTTGAAGAACTCGTTATTCAATATGGCATGAGACACAGGTGCACAATATCACATTTTGTTTGCCTTTTATCCAGATCAATTGGGGGGAAGTTTTTGGCGCTGCACACGGCCAGCGAGTGGCCGTGGGGGCAGAGCGCCCCGCTGGGGTATTTAAGGGGGCAGGGAAGGTTTGGGAGGCAGGCGACGGTTGGACTTGGCGATTGTGAAGTCCTGTCGACTGCTTCCGAGCCTTCCCTGTAGCTGGGCCGTAGGTCGTGTGAGGTGTGAGGTAGGGGTTACCTAGGGGCTAGTGGCGGGTGGTTAGGTGCAGTAGGGTTGTGGGGAAAGGTGACGGCGGCGTTAGTTGTATGTTAAAAAAAAGAAAACATTTAAAAAAAAATTATAATTGTGTAGGTGCGCGCGTATTAGTTGGGGGGTATCGTAAATAAGTTACCCCCCCCCACCCTCTCTCTTACCATCGCCGCCGTCTGTGGGGTTGTGGATCCGGGCGGGCGGGCCGTTAGGCTGGGGCCGCGTTTTTTCGTATTGTGCGTGGGTTGCCTGAGTGGGGCTGGGTCGAGCCCGTGTGGGAGGGCTGGTTAGGTCCTCGCGTGCGGTGACACCCGCCAGAGGACAGGGGGCAGTGCGGTCCTCTTAAAGGGCCCGCTCCCTTTTATTAGTTATTGTGCTGCAGGGCACTGCGGTGCGGCGGGTGGGCCACTAGGGGGCGGGCGGATGAGAGGGGTGTCTGCATAGGGCCCCCCCCTAAAAATAAAAAATAAAAAATAAATTAAAATAAAAAAAATCCTTGATAAAATAAGTTAAAGTTAGGAGAGTAAGGATAGGGTTTTTTCTGTGGGGCCCTGCTGCAGTGGTGATCAGGGGGGCACTGTGGGGTGTCAATAGTAGCCTGTCTTGAGAGCTAATAGGAGGGGTTTGTTAGGGGACTGGGGGGGTCGGTGAGGTGGGGGGGTTTATAAAACAAAAAAGATCTGATTCAGGAAAATAAGGTTGCTTGGAGCAGGGGTTATTTAACTACTTTGGGGTTCAGCGGTTAGCGCAATTTCGTTAAGGTTTCAAGCTGCTATCGGCTCTTCTGGCCACGGGTAGGTCCCGGCTCGGGGGCTTAGGTAGTGGGGAGCGAGTAGGGGCATATTTTGGTGCGCCATTTGGTGTGGGGGCACGATGGTGGGACAAGGTGCAAGAAGGGAGGGGCTGGTGGATGCGAGGGCGCTGAGGGAGGCCCTGGCCATAATTAGCAGGGCAACTAAGGCCCAGCTGGAGGGGGCGGTGGGAGAGGTCACGGGTGAGGGGCAGACAAGTGGGGGTAGGCCGCAGCGGAGAGCGGCAGCCGATGGGGCTCTCGTGGCAGTGGTGGCTTGCACCCCCGCAGCGGGGAGAGGGGAGGTTTGGGAATCCAGGGGCAGGAGATGAGGAGGGAGATAGACAGGAGGGCGTCCGGGGAGGAAGGGATTTCGGGTGGGCAGCCACATGGGGAGGGAATGGGGGATAGCACTAAGGGAGCAGCGAGTGCGCAAAGGGAGGTGGCTCAAAGGAACCACGGTGGGGCTATGGTGGAGGGGCAGAAGGGGGTGCAAGGGCAGCGGGGTAGAGGGGGGAAATACCTACAGAAGTGTGCGGGTGGGAGAAGGAGAGGGAGGTCCCCATCAATTGAGGTGGATAGGGCGGGGTGCGGAACGGCCCCCCCCGGGTAGGGTGCGTGAGGGTGGAGGGCGCTGCGCAGCCCCCGCGGGTCAAATGGAAGTAGAGGGTTTGAGAGCGGCCCCTACTCGGTCAGCGTACGGAGAGCCTAGAGGGTGCAGCACGGCCCCTAGCAATGAAGAACCCAGGGTGGAGGTCAGAGCGCCTCACCCGAGAGAAGAGGACCAGGCAGGGGTTTCCACGGCCCCGCCGAGAAGACGCCAGAGGAGTGGTGGGGTGGGCACCCCGGGCTCGCAGGAGGAAGAGCAACTCGACTGGGGCATGAGCTCGCAGTCACAATGGTATTTGATGGGTGATGAAATGGGTTTGGAGGATTATGGGGGGCAGTGGGAGGGAGATGGTTATAGGTCGGCAGGGATAAGGGGGGAGGAGAGAAGAAGTTGGGCTTGGGATATGGAAAGACAGGTGCAGAGGGGTCGGGGGGCAAGTGGGCGGGGGAAAGGTTGGCTGGGCGAGACTGCTGACATGTTTTGTACCTGCAGTAGGAGCCTGATAAGGAAAGAGATGAGGAGCATTGGTGTGGACGCAAGGCAGCAGACGGCGGGTGCAGAAAGAGGTGAGCAGGAAAGGGATTGGTCATCTGCATGGCAGAGAGGGGTCCCAAGAGGGGGGATGGGAAACGAAGGGTCGGGTTTGCAAGGGCTGAGGAAAGAAGTTGGTGTGCAGGCCATTGGAGCCTTGGGGGTTGAAAGGAGCATTTGCTCAGTGGAGATTCAGACAGACAAGGTGGTAGAGCCATTGGGGCTCGAGGTGCAAGGGGGAAAAGAAAAGGAGGTTGAAATGAAAGGAAAGGAGAAAAAATTGCCATACATGGGGATAACAAAACCGTTGGGGGCGCACTTGATGGCGGCGACCAGGGAAAAGATCCAGGCGGGGGAATTTGTAGATGTTTTTAAATTGCTCCATAGGGAAGTGAGAGCTAAGGAGGGGTCTAAAGAAGAGGAGAGGGAACTGGCTGCGCGACCAAGGGTACCGGTGACCATTGAGAATTGGACGTCAGCATTTATCATTTATGCCAGTGTTTATTGTGAAAAATTTCCTGAGCGTTGTGTGGCCCTACTTAAATATATGGACGTAATTTGGAAGGCTTTCACGGGTTTTGGGGGTTTTGCGTGGGTGAGGTATGACGAGGAATTCAGAGCGAGAATGGCGGAGGACAGTCAAGCGGTCTGGGGTGAGATAGACATGGATCTTTGGCTGCAATGGATGGCTCCAACGAGGCCTGCCACAACACCGCACACAGCAAGTGGGCTGCCAGTGCCCTTCCGGCACTTTCTCGGTTGCCCCGCCCAGGAAGGGGCGGGGGGAGGGGGCAGAGGGCAGTCCTCAGCGGCATGTTGGGCGTTCAACAAGGACGGCTGCACTAAGACCCTGTGTAGGTTCAGGCATGATTGCAGCAAGTGTGGTGGAAAACACCCGCTTACGCAGTGCTTCCAACAGGGAGACAGGGGGAGGGGGAGAGGTGCGGGCAGAGGGGTTGTGGGGAAAGGCTTTTACGCCAATTAAGGTGGGGGTTCTGAAAAAATTGGTTGCAATTTTATCCGGACAGGGTTGGGGCGATGATTTTGAGTGAAGGGTTCAGTCAAGGTTTCAGATTGGGGTATCAGGGCCCAAGGGTGCGCCGTTGGGCTGAAAATCTGAAGTCAGCCAAAGAAAATGTGGAAGTGGTAAGGCAAAAATTGAGCAAAGAAATAGCGGCGGGAAGGATCGTGGGGCCATTTGATGACCTGCCGGGTGACCTAGTAATATCCCCTTTGGGGGTGGTGCCCAAGAAAGCTCCGGGGGAGTTTCCATTTGTCTTGGTGAATGTCGGTGAATGATTTCATTGCCCCGGAAGAATGTGGGGTTGTATATGCAAGTGTTGACCAGGCAGTGGAGCTGGTAAGGAAAGAAGGGCGGGGGGCCTTCATGGCCAAGTGTGACATCAAAGTGGCATTCAGGTTACTGCCGGTGCACCCGGAGGATTTTTGGTTGCTGGGTTTGCAGTTTGAGGATCGCATGTACATTGACAAAGCCTTGCCAATGGGGTGCGCAATTTCCTGTGCGCTGTTTGAACGTTTCAGCTCATTCCTGCAGTGGGTTTTTTCATTTAAATCGGGTTGGGAGAGTGTGCTGCAGTATTTGGACGATTTTCTGTTCATTAGCGGGGCAGATAGAGAGGGTGAGTGCAGAGGGATGCTAAAGTTGTTCCAGGAGCTAATGGAGAAGTTGGGGGTGCCATTAGCGGAAGACAAAACAGAAGGGCCTGCAGTTGTGTTGACATTTTTGGGAATTGAACTGGACTCAGTGGCTATGACCTCACGCTTGCCACACGACAAGGTGAGAAAACTGGTGGTGTTGCTGGAAAAGGTAGTGGGGGCCAAGAAAATGACGCTGGTTGACATGCAGAGATTGGTAGGGCATCTGAATTTTGCATGTAAGGTGGTAGCCCCAGGGAGGACGTTTTGTAGGAACATGGCGAGGGCTATGGCGGGAGCAAAGTGCCCACATCACCGGATAAGAGTATCGGGGTCAGTGCGGGAGGACTGCAGAATCTGGCTGCGTTTTTTGGAGAAATTTAATGGGGTGTCAATGTGGTTGCAGGGGGACCCGGTGACATGGGAGGTACAGATATTTTCGGACGCGGCAGGAGCGGGGGGTTTTGGAGTGTTTTGGGGGGGGGGAATGGTGTGCGGAGAAATGGCCTGAACTGTGGTTGAAGGAGGGAAGGAGTATAGCATTCCTTGAGTTTTTCCCACTATTGGTGGCATTGAAGCTGTGGGGGAAGGATTTGCGGGATAGGAAAGTGAATTTCAATGTGGACAATGAATGTGTGGTCCACGTGGTAAACAGGCAGTCAGCAAAGGATCAGAGGGTGGCAAGACTCATGAGGGAGTTTGTGCTGAGATGCATGGAACTGAATGTGGTGTTTAAGGCAACACATGTGCCGGGGAAGGATAATGGCATCGCTGATGCATTATCTCATTTTCAATGGCAGAGATTCCATGGATTGGCTCCAGAGGCGGATCAGGAGGGGCAGCAGATTCCCGAAGAGCTGTGGAAGATAGGAAGATGAGAGCGCTGGCTTTGGTGGAGGGTTCATTGGCCGGGGCGTCTAAGGAGGCATACAGGAGGGCATGGTAGGATTTTATTGGGGGGGGAGCGCGTAGTTGGAAAGGAACATGGGATGCGGAAGAGAGAAGGAGGGACGATGTCGTGAATTTCCTCCTGAGGTGTATGGACAGGGGCTGGTCAAGAGCGACGATAGCGGGGAAGTTAGCGGGAATTGCTTTTTACGGGAAGTGGTTTTGGGGTTTCAGCCGAGTGGGGGGGAAGTGGCGAGTCGGATGTTGGAAGGATGGGCAAGGGAAAGTAAGAGGGACAAGGACAAGAGGAGGCCGATATCGGTGGAATTGCTGCAGAGGTTGGTTAAGGCAGTAGGGGGAATTTCCTGGTCGGTATGGGAGGGGGAGCTGTTTGCGACATGTTTTACGTGGCTATTTTTCGGGGCCTTTCGGGTTTCAGAGTTGGTGGGGGGAAAAGGGGGATCTGGGGGTCTGCAGTGGGAGGATGTGCACATTACAGAATTGGGTTTGGACATAAGGATTAATAAGTCTAAAACGGACCAGAAGGGAAAGGGTTCCTGGGTTTTGTTGGGGCGGGGGAGTAAGGATTTATGCCCAGTGCTGGCAGGTAGGGTATGGAAGGAGCGGTGTGGGGTGGAGTCAGGCTTGGTGATCAAGCATGAGGATGGGTCATCGGTTTCAGCGGCACAAGTTTTGGGGGTACTGCGGAAGGCTCTGCGGGTGTTGGGAGAAAAGGGTGAGGATTTTGGTACACATTCATTCAGGATGGGCGCGGCATCGGAGGGAAATAGGTTGGGTTTCACGGAGGATAAGGTGAAGAGTTTGGGGCGGTGGAAGTCTGGGAGGTACAAGGGGTACATCAGGGATTTTCATAAGGGAAATTGTTGAAGGATGGGGGGTTTAAGCGGGGTTGACAACAGTGTGGGGTTGTGGTATTGTAGTGTGGTGGTAATTTTATAATTTCTTTTTCAGATGCTGTGCGAAAGAAGGGGGAGTTGGCGCAAGTGTGGATTGTCGGCCATTCAATTGTTAAATGGGCTGGGAAAGAAGCGGAGAAAAGGGTTCTGGGCAGGCAACTGGGGTGTAGCTATAAGGATGTGGTGGTAAGATGGCACGGGTTAGAGGGCCTGCGCTGGGACCAGTTGCTGCCTATGCTGGCAGGGTTGCGGGAGCGCTACGGGGCGCCGGAGGTGTTGATCATTCACGCTGGGGAGAATGACTTGGTGAGGGATACTGGGGTGGCCCTACTAAGAAAAATGAAAAGGGATTTGGTCTGGGTGCGGGAAATGTGGCCGCAAGCGGAGGTGTTGTGGACTAAGTTGTTGCCGCGTAGAGTATGGAGGGGAGCAAGGAGCAAGGGTGCTATAGAGCAGGCTAGAAAGGGGATCAACAGAGAGATGGTGAAGTTTTGTGCCTCTGTGGCAGTACAGGTGATGGAACATAAGGAAATTGTGTATGAGGGCTTTATGCTTTTTAGGGAGGATGGGGTGCATTTGTCGGTATATGGGAACAATCACTATTTGGCGGACTTGTGCTGTTGGCTGGGAGATTGGGTGAAGAGTTGGAAATAAAGGAAGGTGGTTGGGGGGTGGGGAAGAAAGAACACCTCGGGGGAGGGTTTTTCTGGTGCCGGGGGCATGGCCCCTTTTGATGTGGGGGGAGGGAAGCACAATGGGGGAATGACACGGGAAAGGAGAGGGTGGTGCTGTTTGCACAAGCAGGCCACCCCGGGGGAACAGGTATTGAGCCTGGAGGGGCATGGCCCCAGGGAGAAAGCGGGACACCTGGAAAAGGGGTAAGGAGATGGTAGGGTCCAAGGGACAGTTATTTAATTATTTAATTGTTGGGGGGAAATGAAAAGGTGTAATTAGTTAATTGGTTGTTTAAATATTTCGTTAGTCTGTAAGGCCATGGAGCCAGGTAAGCGTTAATTGTAAGCTTGGACCTGTCACATTAAAGCGACCTTTTCCAGTTTTAAATAAGTCTGGGTTTTTGTGCAGTAAGCCAAAAGGGGGACCCCGGGGGGGAACGCGAAGCATTTCCCCCCGGGGAAGTTTTTGGCGCTGCACACGGCCAGCGAGTGGCCGTGGGGGCAGAGCGCCCCGCTGGGGTATTTAAGGGGGCAGGGAAGGTTCGGGAGGCAGGCGACGGTTGGACTTGGCGATTGTCCCGCCCTCCCACCCCTTCATTTTGGTTAAGGTTTGGGATTTTTGGTTTATTAAAGGTGGGGGGGAGGACCATTGGAGGTTGGTTGTTGGGTTTTTTTTTACATCCCAGGGCGGTTTGTGAGGGAGTTTTTTGGTAGGTTAAGGGGCGTATGGCTGGTAGTTTGGTGTGACAGGTCGGGCAGTGGAGAAGTTGTCATGTAAAATTTATGTTGCTGATGTGGCAGGTCGGTCTGGCTGCAGGTCATAGGAAGGGGGAGAATGGTGTAGAGGGGAGTATGAGGGGTATTGAAGTTGGTCTGGGCTCCGGGGGCATGGCCCCTTTTGATGTGGGGGGAGGGAAGCACAATGGGGGAATGACACGGGAAAGGAGGGGGTGGTGCTGTTTGCACAAGCGGGCCACCCCGGGGGAACAGGTATTGAGCCTGGAGGGGCATGGCCCCAGGGAGAAAGCGGGACGCCTGGAAAAGGGGTAAGGAGATGGTAGGGTCCAAGGGACAGTGAGGGAGGAAATGGCTTTATTTAATTATTTAATTGTTGGGGGAAATGAAAAGGTGTAATTAGTTAATTGGTTGTTTAAATATTTCGTTAGTCTGTAAGGCCATGGAGCCAGGTAAGCGTTAATTGTAAGCTTGGACCTGTCACATTAAAGGGACCTTTTCCACTTTTAAATGAGTCTGGGTTTTTGTGCAGTAAGCCAAAAAGCAATGAGTAGCAATGAGTATGCAAATGGCCCCGAGGGTGAAAGGGGTTTTGATGACAACACCATCTCTAAAATCAGTCTATGTGTGGGTGATACAGTGTTATTTTTAACAGCGGATAAGAAATCTCTCTCTTATGGATTTAGTCAAACACATAAGTGGTATTGTTGAATGTGACCGCACTGGCATTACCCACAGAACTGACAAACTGCTACAAAGATAACTTGTAAATACACCAGAGTGTGAATACTACTAAGGAAATGAGTCCGCGTTATGACTTAAAACTATGACATTGATTTGAATGTGTCCTTTAGACCTCCTGTTATAATGCATAATACGCACAGCAAATCATGTAACCCCATATAACATGAAATGTTTGCAAATAGAAAGAATTTAGCTGAATAATGATGGCCTTCCGTTTTTAATGAGTTGTGAAATTGATGTTTATAGTTCATGGAGTATGTGCCCTTGAATAATGAAGAGAACACGTTTTGAAGGTTACTCTGGGATTTTCCATTTTATAGCTGAAGCTTTAATTTGATTTTTAGAAATACTGGAAAGCCAGCTTCATTCATCCAAAAACTAGGTTGAGTCACAAGTTAATCCTATGAAGCAGGCAGGCGATTGCCATGATTTTGTGGGAGTTAGGAGGGAACTTATATTAGAGCCTTTATGTCAACATGATTGAACATGTTCAATGCCAATTTGTGTAATCAATTAAGTCTATGACAAATTGACCTGCTGCCAGTTTTCAATTTTTAATAGTGGTCGTCCTGAACTTTGCTGTGGCCTGATTCGGGTTTGGGAGGAGACTCGGATTACTGGCTCGATGAGGAGACCCAGGTAGTACATTGGAAAGTCAATGGAAAAGGGACTTGCTGGCTGTTTTAAAACATCAGAACTAAAGATTATGACGCTGATGTTCCCAGCTCAGCATTGGCTGCTAGGAAATAAGTGGGGTTGGGATAAGCATCACTCTGTCACGTTAAGCAAAGCTTGAAAGAGGAGAACACTCAGAGTTCCAGAGTTCCCTGGTCAGCAGATCCTCTGCATGGATGCAGAGCTGAGGCAGGCTGCTGGATAAAGTTCCCGACTGACTTCAGTAATAAGAAGAAGCAGCTATTCTAGATCCTCTGCATGGACGCAGAGCCGAGGCACGCTGCTGGAATGGGTTCCTGACTGGCTTCAGTAACAAGAAGAAGCAGCTATTCTAGATCCAGCACGCTGCTGGATAGGGTTCCCGACTGGCTTCAGTAACAAGAAGAAGGAGCTATTCTAGGTCCTCTGCATGGACTCAGAGCTGAGGCACACTGCTGGAAAGGGTTCCTGACTGGGTTCAATAACAAGAAGAAGCAGCTATTCTAGATCCTCTGCATACACGCAGAGCTAAGGCACACTGCTGGAAAGGGTTCCTGACTGGCTTCAGTAACAAGAAGAAGCAGCTATTCTAGATCCTCTGCATGGAGGTAGAGCTGAAGCACGCTGCTGGATAGGATTCCCGACTGGCTTCAGTAACAAGAAGAAGCAGCTATTCTAGATCCTCTTCATGGAGGCAGAGCTGAAGCACCCTGCTGGATATAGGGTTCCCAACTGGCTTCAGTAACAAGAAATAAGTGGGGTTGGGATAAGCATCACTCTGTCATGTTAAGCAAAGCTTGAAAGAGGAGAACACTCAGAGTTCCTGAGTTCCCTGGTCAGCAGATCCTCTGCATGGACGCAGAGCTGAGGCACGCTGCTGGATAAAGTTCCTGACTGACTTGAGTAATAAGAAGAAGCAGCTATTCTAGATTCTCTGCATGGAGGCAGAGCTGAGGCACGCTGCTGGATAGGATTCCTGACTGGCTTCAGTAAAAAGAATAAGCAGCTATTCTAGATCCTATGCATGGACACAGAGCTGAGGCACGCTGCTGGATAGGGTTCCTGACTGGCTTCAGTAACAAGCAGAAGCAGCTATTCTAGATCCTATGCATGGAGGCAGAACTGAGGCACGCTGCTGGATAGGGTTCCTGACTGGCTTCAGTAACAAGAAGAAGCAGCTATTCTAGATCCAGCACACTGCTGGATAGGGTTCGCGACTGGCTTCAGTAACAAGAAGAAGCAGCTATTCTAGGTCCTCTGCATGGACTCAGAGCTAGGGCACGCTGCTGAAAAGGGTTCCTGACTGGCTTCAATAACAAAAAGAAGCAGCTATTCTAGATCCTCTGCATGGATGCAGAGCTAAGGCACGCTGCTGGAAAGGGTTCCTGACTGACTTCAGTAACAAGAAGAAGCAGCTATTCTAGATCCTCTGCATGGAGGTAGAGCTGAAGCACGCTGCTGGATAGGATTCCCGACTGGCTTCAGTAACAAGAAGAAGCAGCTATTCTAGATCCTCTTCATGGAGGCAGAGCTGAAGCACACTGCTGGATATAGGGTTCCCGACTGGCTTCAGTAACAAGAAGAAGCAGCTATTCTAGATCCTCTGCATGGAGGCAGAGTTGAAGCACGCTGCTGGATAGGGTTCCCGACTGGCTTCAGTAACAAGAAGAAGCAGCTATGCTAGATCCTCTGCATGGAGGCAGAGCTGAAGCATCTGCTGGATAGGATTCCCGACTGGCTTCAGTAACAAGAAGCAGCAGTATTCTAGATCCTCTGCATGGGGGCAGAACTGAAGCACGCTGCTGGATAGGGTTCCCGACTGTCTTCAGTAACAAGAAGAAGCAGCTATTCTAGATCCTCTGCATGGAGGCAGAGCTGAAGCACGCTGCTGGATAGGATTCCCGACTGGCTTCAGTAACAAGAAGCAGCTATTCTAGATCCTCTGCATGGAGGCAGAGCTGAGGCACGCTGCTGGATAGGATTCCCGACTGGCTTCAGTAACAAGAAGCAGCTATTCTAGATCCTCTGCATGGAGGCAGAGCTGAAGCGCTGATGGATAGGAATCCCGACTGGCTTCAGTAACAAGAAGAAGCAGCTATTCCAGATCCTCTGTATGGAGGCAGAGCTGAGGCACGCTGCTGGATAGGGTTACCGACTGGCTTCAGTAACAAGAAGAAGCAGCTATTCTAGATCCTCTGCACTGAGGCAGAGTTGAAGCACTCTGCTGGATAGGATTCCCGACTGGCTTCAGTAACAAGAAGAAGCAGCTATTCTAGATTCTCTGCATGGAGGCAGAGCTGAAGCGCTGATGGATAGGATTCCTGACTGGCTTCAGTAACAAGAAGAAGCAGCTATTCTAGATCCTCTGTATGGAGGCAGAGCTGAGGCAGGCTGCTGGATAGGATTCCTGACTGGCTTCAGTAACAAGAAGCAGCTATTCTAGATCCTCTGCATGGAGGCAGAGCTGAAGCACTGATGGATATGATTCCTGACTGGCTTCAGTAACATGAAGATGCAGCTATTCTAGATCCTCTGTATGGAGGCAGAGCTGAGGCACACTGCTGGATATAGGGTTCCCGACTGGCTTCAGTAACAAGAAGAAGCAGCTATTCTAGATCCTCTGCATGGAGGCAGAGCTGAAGCGCTGATGGATAGGATTCCTGACTGGCTTCAGTAACAAGAAGCAGCTATTCTAATTCATTTGTCAGAGCAGAGCAGATGTTCTTTCTGGGCCTAAAGGAGACACTTTGCCAATATTTCCAAATTCCATTTTTTTGTCTGCCTCTATATTTGTGGGGCTGAATTAAGCCTTTTTACCCACTTTGTCACATATTTGTTAGTTGCAGGTTTTGGACAGACATTAGGGGTCACAATGCCTTTTTAGTGGGTGGATAAACAGTGACTTTGGTGTGCAGTATGTGTGGGTAAAGCTCATTCAGAAGCCTCTGTTCCTACTTGCAGTTCCCTGGCCAGGATAAATGGACAGACATTTGCACTAGTGAACGGAAGGGAGAAATTCAGCGGATAATCTTGTGATGCACCAAAACCTTCAATACAAGGAGCGTAGGATTACTGTCTCGAGTATAGGACGCACACACGTGTCAATTGGGCCCAGTACTAGCACTCTCCAACCCATGGGAAAACTAACAATGTGCAGACACAACTCCTATGTAAGAGTACTCAAAGTAGCTATAAAACACTCCTCCCTATTTCACACATCCTCCCATCGCTTCTCAACCACAGCTCTGTGCACCGTAAATGTGTGTTACTTCATTCAATTTAGTACAAAAAAAGAGAAAACAAATACATGAATATAGTACACTCATAAAAACATAAAATCGTTGAGTGGGGATTAGTCGGTGAGGCAAAACTGTACTCACGCCCATATAATACATCTTTTCTGGGCTCTTAGAAATTAACCATTGTACTTTGTGAGCAAGTAGCTGAGGTGGAGGAACCAGTGTTAAAAGGCAATGAAGCAATAACACTTCTGTATACCCAGAGGGAGTGGCGGCTGGAAGGGCTCCAGCAAACACAGCCTGTAAGGCTGGCGCTGCACATTAAAAGTTCAGAGCAAAATCATGTAATATATTGCTGTTTTATGAAACTGTTGACAGGCAATTGCTGCGTACCTCCCCACCCCAACGTTCAAAGCTACTTGTCCTAAAATAAATAACCACATGGTGGCAGCAAAGGGCAATTAATGCGTGTACGCAGACCGAAATAGTTCGGCTCCTGCAGCCCCAGCACATTAGGCACCCTTTGTATAACAAACAGAAGAAGGCGAAGCCGGGGCATAGCCATCTTCCCTCCCGCATTTTTTATCTGCCCATCCCTTTGCTAAATTGGATAATCCTAGCAACAGTGATAGCGTTGCGTGATCTTACAACATACGATGAAAAGACCTTTACTGCTTTGACACTCTCTTCCCTCAGCAACCGTTAAAGCCAATGTTGTCAAGATGATACCCCAATTAGGCTGATGACTTCATTAGCTTCTTGTCTTTTTTGGAACAGCAGTTTTCATATTACTCTTGGCTAACACAGTACGAGAAAGATGAACTCACGGGCGCTCATATTTATCAGTGATGTTACGCGAAAGCCTTGAGTAAGGCATAAACGCCTTTCAATCATGGCACGCCACATTTTCATTCATGTGTATGGCGGAGAGGCCTCTCACTTCCTCTCCGCCATACAAATCCTCCAGCATCTGCGCCGACATGGATTCTCATGCCGACGGAGATGCTGGAGATTGTTTGTGTTTGTGAGCGCTGCTTGCTTTGCTCGCATGTCAGGGGGCACTCACAATTTAAACCAAGCCCTCCCGGACGTGCTTGCATGTCGTGGAGGGTTGAACTTGAATTGGGAGCACTGCTTACCATGCACGCATGGTAAGCCGTGTTCCCAGTTGAAATGAAACTGCATGTCGGGGAGGGCTTGATTTAAATTGTGAGTGCCCCCTGACATGCGAAGGCAAGCCGCGCTCACAAACAAATGTAAACCTTGCCTGCCATGCGAGCATGCTAGGCTGCGTTTACTCACTTTGCACTGCAGAGTGCAAATGTGAAGGGCAAAAGGAGGCATAGACGCTTGTACGCCGCTGTTTGCCCTTTACATTTGCACCCCACAGTGCAGAGGATGAACATTTGACGGCAGCGGGGGGCGTTTATGTTACAGTGTAAAAGTGACGGCTCACCGCTGTCAGATCACATTAATGAGCAAAAGGACGTGCTGCTGCCTTGTTGCGGTCGTGTGTATTTGGTGCATTGTTTGGCATGATACCAAGCGTTCTTATTGGGAACATATTCATATACAAGGGACCATTATTCCCTGGAATACAGGCTACATCTTGAGAAGAACCGTATTAAAGTGCTTTAACAGGAGGGAAGACCTTGCCGTAGAACGATTTGCACCCAAGGACTCCTTTCGGAGTAAATATAGTATTACATATCTCCGCCTTCCCACGGGGACACTGAAGTGTAGCTCTTCCAAAGCCTAGCTTTTGGTGGAAAAAATAGAAATGATTTCATCAAGTAAATATTTTTGGTGTGCATGGACGACTAGAAAGGAGATGGCACAATCACCCACCATGTTGTGGCAAGGCCCACTGCCAGACGTTGAGAGGGGGAGATCAACCCAATACTCACACGCTGAGCAGCTGAACAATGTGGCCAGCGATCCTCAGTTACCTCTGCATCCCGCTTCCACTTGCCCCATTTCTTAATTGTAAGGATGTTGCTTATTTACAATACGTTTCAACTCCCTTTTTCCCTTTGTGAAGAAAAAAACCGAGACCCCTCCCCTTTCGTAACATGACACGTTAAAAGGGTCCTCTTCTGCTTCTGTTTCCCGTTTTCTCTGTTGTCCTGGCGTGGGGTTACCCATCCCGGGCAGGGGCCCGTTGTTTTCCTTTTTGATATGTTTCATGGGACAGCTAGAGATGAGAGCTGTGAGGCTGCAATATGTCTTGGCAGAAAGGGGTTCACAAATTAAGAGAGCGTGGTAATGTGGACGATTTCATCACCCACTTTGAATATAAGAGCACACACTGTGAATATAAGAGCACACACTGTGAATATAAGAGCACACACTGAGAATATAAGAGCACACACTGTGAATATAAGAGCACACACTGAGAATATAAGAGCACACACTGAGAATATAAGAGCACACACTGACAATATAAGAGCACACACTGCGAATATAAGAGCACACACTGAGAATAATAGAGCACACACTGAGAATATAAGAGCACACACTGAGAACATAAGAGATCACACACTGAGAATATAAGAGCACACACTGATAATATAAGAGCACACACTGTCAATATAAGAGCACACAATGCAAATATAAGAGCACACAGAGAATATAAGAGTACACACTGAGAATATAATAGCACACACTGCGAATATAAGAGCACACTCTGAGAATATAAGAGATCACACTGAGAATATAAGAGCACACACTGATAATATAAGAGCACACACTGTCAATATAAGAGCACACAATGCAAATATAAGAGCACACACAGAGAATATAAGAGTACACACTGACAATATAAGAGTACACACTGAGAATATAAGAGATTACACACTGCAAATATAAGAGCACACACTGCAAATATAAGAGCACACACTGAGAATATAAGAGCACACACTGTGAATATAAGAGATCACACACTGAGAATATTAGAGCACACTGAGAATATAAGAGATCACACACTGATAATATAAGAGCACACACTGATAATATAAGAGCACACACTGTCAATATAAGAGCACACAATGCAAATATAAGAGCACACACAGAGAATATAAGAGTACACACTGACAATATAAGAGTACACACTGAGAATATAAGAGATCACACACTGAGAATATAAGAGCACACACTGATAATATAAGAGCACACACTGTCAATATAAGAGCACACAATGCAAATATAAGAGCACACACACAGAATATAAGAGTACACACTGACAATATAAGAGTACACACTGAGAATATAAGAGCACACACTGCGAATATAAGAGCACACACTGAGAATATTAGAGCACACACTGAGAATATAAGAGATCACACTGAGAATATAAGAGATCACACACTGAGAATATAAGAGCACACTGAGAATATAAGAGATCACACACTGAGTATATAAGAGTGCACACTGAGAATATAACAGCACACACTGTGAATATAAGATCACACACTGTGAATATAAGAGCACACACTGAGAATATAAGAGATCACACACTAGAATATAAGAGATCACACACAGAGAATATAAGAGCGCACACTGTGAATATATGAGCACACACTGAGAATATAAGAGGACACACTGAATATAAGAGCACACACTGAGAACATAAAAGCACCCACTGAGAATATAAGCACACACTGTGAATATAAGAGCACACACTGAGAATATTAGAGCACACACTGAGAGTATAAGAGATCACACGCTGAGAATATAAGAGACCACACTGAGAATATAATAGCACACACTGAGAATATAAGAGCATACCCAGTGAATATAAGAGCACATACTGAGAATATTAGAGCACACACTGAGAATATAAGAGATCACACAATGAGAACATAAGAGATCACACAATAAGACTAAAAGAACACACACTGAGAATATAAGAGATCACACACTGAGAATATAAGAGCACACACTGCGAATATACGAGCACACACAGATAATATAAGAGCAGGCACTGCAAATATAAGAGGACACACTGAGAATATTATAGCACACAGTGAGAATATAAGAGATAACACACTGAGAATATAAGAGCACACATTGAATATAAGAGCACACACTGAGAATATAAGAGCACACACTGCAAATATAAGAGCACCCACTGAGAATATTAGAGCACACACTGAGAATATAAGAGATCACACACTGAAATTATAAGAGCACACAGTGAGAATATAAGATATCACACACTGAGAATATAAGAGCACACACTGCGAATATACGAGCACACACAGATAATATAAGAGCACACACTGAGAATATAAGAGCACACACTGAGAATATGAGAGCACACACGGTGAATATAAGAGCACACACTGAGAATAAAAGAGCACACATTGACAATATAAGAGCACACACTGAGAATATAAGAGCACACACTGTGAATATAAGAGATAACACACTGAGAATATAAAAGCACACACTGCAAATATAAGAGCACACAATGAGAATATTAGAGCACACACTGAGAATATAAGAGATCACACACTGAAAATATTAGAGCACACAGTGAGAATATAAGAGATCACACAGAATATAAGAGCACACACTGAGAATATACGAGCACACACTGAGAATATTAGAGCACACACTGAGAATATAAGAGATCACACACTGAGAATATAAGAGATCACAAACTGAGACTATAAGAGCACACACTGAGAATATAAGAGCACACACAGATAATATAAGAGCACACACTGAGAATATAAGAGCACACACAGTGAATATAAGAGATCATACACTGAGAATATAAGAGCACACACTGAGAATATAAGAGATCACACACTGAGAATATAAGAGCACACACTGAGAATATAAGAGATCACCCACTGAGCATATAAAAGCACACACTGATCATATATGAGCACACACTGCGAATATAGGAGCACACACTGCGAAATATAACAACACACACTGAGAATATAAGAGATCAAATACTGAGAATATAAGAGATCGCCCACTTAGCATATAAGAGCACACACAGATCATATAAGAGCACACACAGAGAATATAAGAGCACACACTGCGAATATAAGAACACACACTGCGAATATAAGATCACACACTGAGAATATAAGAGCACCCACTGAGAATATAAGAGCACACACTGCGAATATAAGAGCACACACTGCAAATATAAGAGCACACACTGAGAATACAACAGCACACACAGAGTATAAGAGGTCACACACTGAAAATATCAGAGATCACACACTGAGAATATTAGAGCAAACACTGAGAATATAAGAGATCATACACTGAGACTATAAGAGCACACACTGAGAATATAAGAGACCACACACTGAGAATATAAGAGCACACACTGCGAATATAAGAGCACGCACAGATAATATAAAAGCACACACTGTGAATATAAGAGCACACACAGAGAATATAAGAGCACACACTGAATATAAGAGCACACACTGAGAATATAAGAGCACACACTGAGAATATAACAGCACCCCATGAGAATATTAGAGCACACTCTGAGAATATAAGAGATCACACACTGAGAATATAAGAGATAACACACTGAGAATATAAGAGATCACACACTGAATATAAGAACACACACTGAGAATATAACAGCACACACTGAGAATATTAGAGCACACACTGAGAATATAAGAGATCACACACTGAGAATATAAGAGATAACACACTGAGAATAGAAGAGCACACACTGAATATAAGAGCACACACTGAGAATATAAGAGCACACACTGAGAATATAACAGCACACACTGAGAATATTAGAGCACACACTGAGAATATAAGAGATCACACACTGAAAATATTAGAGCACACAGTGAGAATATAAGAGATCACACTGAGAATATAAGAGCACACACAGTGAATATAAGAGCACACACTGAGAATATAAGAGAACACACTAGAATATAAGAGATCACACACTAGAATATAAGAGATCACACACAGAGAATATAAGAGCACACACTGTGAATATAAGAGCACACACTCAGAATATAAGAGATCACACACTGAGACTATAAGAGCACACACTGAGAATATTAGAGCACAAACTGAATATAAGAGCACACACTGCGAATATAAGAACACACACTGGCCCTCATTACGACCCTGGCGGAAAGTGACTGACCTGACCGCCATAGCGTAAATAGCGTTTCCGCCATCGCACGACGGAGCAAAGTGCGGCCAATTCCGACCCATCGGGCACGAGCACTACGCCATGGCGGAAGTGCAAAGTCCGCGATGGCGGAAATGTCCCCAAAACGTGCCTCACCGCCGTCGTACGGCGCCCTAGGTGCAATTCCGCCACCCATCTTAGTGGTCACCGTAATGAGCGGCAACCGGAAAGTACGGTGACCGTAAACATACGGAAACGGAAGTAAAAACATGGGCCCGGAACGGGAAACAGCACGCCGTACACCTATAAAATCAGAATCCCAACACAACCATTAAAAATACTACCCTGAGACACATCCCAACCCGTCATCCACCCCAGTGAAAGCAATAGAAATGGGAAAAGTAGCGAAAAAAGCGTGCGACCGCAAGCGGCAGGTCCACTTCTCCCGTGAGGAACTCACCGTGCTTACAGAGACCCTCCAGGAGAATGCTGCCGTCGTCTTCTCCACGCAAATGACCAGGACGGCACTTGCGAACAAGAAGGCCATATGGGCCCTGGTGGCACAGCGGGTAAGTGCGGTGGGGACCGCACCCCGCAACCCACTGGAATGCAGAAAGCGATGGGATGACCTGCGGATACGCGTACGGAGCATACTATCCGCCAATCGCAACATTGCCACAGCTACCGGGGGAGGATCGGAATCACCCATCAAGTTGACCCCCTGGGAAGAAATCTGTGCCTCCACCATTGAAATGGAGAGTATAGAGGGAGTCGGAGGGATGGAGAAAGGAGTGCAGACATCCGAAGAATCAGGTAGGTGGGCCAACTAATACAATGCCAAATCCACAATGTCCAATCATGTGAAGTACCATGTGTCCACATAGTGCAACAGTAACACATGTCCAGGAGAACGTCCACATACATTGGCCTGACAGCGCACTTTAAAACTCACATCAAATACATAAATAATTAAAAACCCTAAAAACACCCTCTACACGTGCAGCAGGCACACCCTAACTGCAGGCTGCAAAACAACTGCATCCTCAATCCACACAAAAATGAAACCACCTCCAAGGCCCCGACCCAAATCACCCTCAGGTACCACCCCAATGCATGTGATACATTGCCATTCCAATTTCCACAGACCCATAAATAACGCTCGTCCTCCTTTACTCCACCACAGGGTCCGATTCAAACGACGAGCTTCAGGACACCCCTACCAGCACACCTGCAAAGAGGGCCAAGACCAACGGCCAAAGACCCTCCACCTCAGCTGCACGCATCAAGACACGGCAGCAGCACAAATCAAGTGGCAGCACACAGGAGGGAACATCAACAGGCACCCCAGCAGCCAGCATGCCCACAACAGCACCACCACAGGTCCCCCCAATGGATGCCACAAAAGGCACTGCCTCTGGTGGCAGCAGCACCATAGGTGACACCCCATTAATGGCAGCATGCTCCGAAACAGAAGACGGGGATGTCGAAGTAAGATCCATCCATGACCTGTCTCAATCCCCTTGTTTGTTTCATCCCGTACACCATGAGGATACCACGCAGGGGCACCCACAAGACGACGACTGGCCATCCCCCACAAGCCCTGTGGCAAGGCAACATGAGGTGACCAGCCCCTCTGTGACACCACCGCAAATGGCCATGGCACAGCAGAGGCAACAGTCCCTCGACCAGGTGATCGTGCAACAGCAGCAACTGGCCACGCTCCTCAAGGACCATGCTGATGAATGTGGGGGTACTAAGGCAGCCATAGAAACATCAACTGAGACGCTTAGGGCAGAAATGGAGAGAAGCACCGAGAGCCTGAGAGTACAAATGGAGAGAAGCACCGAGAGCCTGAGGGGGGAACTGCATGCGACGTCCAAAGACGTATGTGCTGAACTTGCCGCTGTGCGCCGTGTGCTCACTGAGCTCTCACAAACCCTTAGGGACATGCATGGACGTGAGCAGGCAGAGACATCATCCGTTGCAAGTTCCGTCCAGGGCAGCCCCCAACGTAGATCTGGGAGGAACCTGCGCTCCACAGGCAGGGGTGCCTCTGATACCCGGAGAGGGGGCTTGCAATAGCGTCTGCCCACTGACAATGAGCATCTGCGGACACTGGTGTTCGGGGGGGAGGTAGGAGGGTGGAGGGGGTGTGTTGGGCTTACTTGGGTGGCGGGTCGATGGGGTGTGTAACATAATTTCACATATGCTATAAACATTTCACAATCATCCAATGAGATGTGTGGACATTGATCTTTGTGTACGAGGCCTTTATAGGTGTACAGTCCATATTGTGCATGTTCCAGACACACACAGTGCCACAAGTCCCGTGTCCATGTATCAGCCACCAGGCGTGAGTGCTAGAAGAATGAATCTATGATATCCTGACGAATTTCACGGGCCTCCTGTGCCTCGCGGACTCCTTGAGGTGCTGCCACATCCCCACCCTCATCATGACCATCTTCAGGTGCTTGCAGTTCTGCGTCAGGGGGCATGGGCACATTTCTACGTACGCACATGTTGTGTAGCATGACACATGCCATGACCATCTTTGCAACCTTCTCATGGCGGTACAGGAGTGCCCCGCCAGACCTGCTGAGGCAGCGGAAACGAGTTTTCAGTAGGCCGAATGCCTGTTCTATGACTACACGGGTACGTGAGTGGGCATGGTTGTAGTCCTCCTCATGCTGGTTCTGTGGGTTCCGGAGTGGTGTAAGGAGCCATCTCTTCAGTGGATACCCGGCATCACCTGTATGTGGACAATAAAGGATGTTTGTGGAATGACATTGCTACGTACGCACCCCCCCCCTTCCTGCCAGGTCATTGCCGCATCACATACCCCACATTATCATGCATGGAATGAGACTCACCGAGTAGCCAGGATCTGTTCCCTGCGTGTCGCTCCATGTAGCGTGGTATTGTAGAGTTCCTCAAGACCATAGAATCATGGGTTGATCCAGGAAATCGGGCACAAAAATGTGTAATGATCCTGTTGGAGTCACACACCATTTGTACGTTAAGAGAATGAAATTGTTTTCGGTTGCGGTACTGGGCCTCCATGGCATGTGGGACGACCAGTTCCACATGGGTGCAGTCGATGGCACCAATGCAACCCGGTATGCCGCCAAGTGCATGGAATCCCACTTTTGTGTTCGTAATTTCCTGCTCCGAGCGTGGTAGAGAGATGTAGTCGTCTGCGTGCTTCAGGAGGGCATCGAGCACTTGCAATAGTGTCCGTGAGAACAGTGGCTGTGAAATGCCATGCAACTGTCCGACTGTGTGCTGGTAGGTGCCTGTGGCCAGGAAGTGGAGTACAGACACCACCTTCAGTAGGGGTGGGATGGCGGTTGGGCTATCTATCATGCAGACAGGTCAGCCTGTGTCATGTCCACAATGGCGGTTATGGTGTCCCGGTCCAAACGGTAGAGGGTGTGGATCTGCTCATCCGTGAGGTTGAACGGATGTGCTCGGAGGCGTGGGATTGCGGGCTGCCTGCGTGGTGGTAGTGGCTGTGCTGGCGGGCCTTGCTGGCTCCTACTTGCCCTCCTCCTCCTGCGTCTCCTCTGTGAGGCCGGTTGTTGTAGTAGTTGGTGTTCGTCTTCTTCTTGAAGTTGGAGTACTTGCAGTGCTATCAGGTCCCCCAGGGCCAAGATCGCTAGTCCTGCAGGTAGCATTTTGGAGTGGGTGTGGTTGTGGGAGGGGGTTGGGTGTGCAATTTATGTGTTTTCAGGCTGTATGGCCTCCACCTGTGGTGATTCATTCCACCTGTGCCAGCTGCAATCCCCTTTGGGCGAGCACCGTACCGAGGTTCACCGACGGGCGGGGCGTCCCATTTGTGAGTGAAGCCAGTTGCCATTTACACACACTGCCGCACTACATGGATGAATTTGTGATTTCATGCGGTCACAGATGCCTTTTTGACGTGATGTTGCAAATGAGGAATTCGAAGGACAGCGCTTCCGGTTTTCAGCTAGCGGCGAGGAGACGCCCACAGGTCTGACTGCAAATATAACGTTCTATTGTTTAATGTCCTTGGGACAGGGGCCATGGCGAGTATGCTATGATTGATATGGATAGTATGGGATGCGCAATAGCGTAGTGGACAAAAAGGCAGGACGTTCCCAAATACATGTTACTTCACAACACTAGAATTCTGGGCTGGAGAACAGTGGATTTTGCAGACTGCATTACGCACAGACTCAATGGAAGTTTCAAATGTGATGTGAGTAAATAATCAGGCGTTTTCATACCGGGATGAGGGAATGATGTATGGATGCATGGACAGATGATTTGATGGAGAGTTTGCCATGTACAGGGCTTTTTGGAATCTATCCACCTCCCCTGCGCTATGTCATGCAGAGCTGCCATAGTGGGACCATCGTCTTTCTGCCCTTGTTGAACCCTCCCTGTCTCGACGCGCCTTCAGGCACTTGTGTCTATGCACGTTACTAATCCCATCTGATGGATTCTGTCTTCACAGACGCATGCACACAAACACTCGTTTGTAATGCTGTTTTCACCTCGATTTTTATGGTTGTGATTCGCAAGTGATTTTTGGGTGGGTATATTCCTTTTGAGTGGGCTAGCATGCATATGGCTGTAGATTTAGTGTGATCATTGAAGTGAGTTATACAATTGTAGTTCTGATGCCCATACTATTCTTTTTCATTTCATTTGGGTGACAGGTATCTCCTCCCCTTTTGCCGCTGCCATCTGTACGCCACTCCTGCAGATGGCTTTTACTCCCGACACCTGCTGCTTCGTGTCAATCAGTGGAGCACCATTACGATCTTATGGGACGATCGCCAATGGGCCACATGCCCTTACGCAGTGCTAGTGGCTAGGAGCAACATATCGTCCTTTCTGCTGGACTAGTGCCTACCTGATGGGACGGCCCTGCGGTTCTAGGCGCTTCCGTGTTGCCATTTTGGACGTGAATGTAGCCCCTGTGTACCATGATGGAACAGGGCGTCACACAAGCAGAAGCTGGTCATTTCTTGCGGATGCAGCCCACAATACTGGAATGTATTTAGGAGTTCATGACCTAATGGCTGTATGGCCCTTGGTGGTTTTGTGGTGCATTAAATGTCTATTCTGTTTTTGTTTGTCTCATTTTTCTGCTCATGTTGCTGTACTTGGACCTTCAAATGCCTGTGCTGCATCAGTGCGGCAATGGTGCCATGGCAGATATGGATGCCCACTCACAAGGCACTTGGAGCCCCTGGATTCATTTGTTTGTTGGCATGCATGGGTGACTTGTTCATTTCACTGGTTGCATAGTGTGACTTCATTGCACCTACGAGGAGTTGTGCAATGTGGCCAGGGAGTGGTGTACAGGCACTCAGTAGGGCCGTTTACGGTTGATTCGCGATGCCGTACTTCTCACCATGGCGGAATGGTACTTTCCGCCATGCTTGATGGCGTTAGGTACATGTCCGCTAGGGTCGGAATTCGCGTACCGTTGCGCCATGGTGGTAATTACGGTTTGGCATGGCGCGCGTGCGCGTACTTGGTGCAGTTAGCGTTGGCGTTCGCTACGGTGTCGCTAATGGCATCGTACTTTACGGTGACGGGTCGTAATCGCACCGAGCGCTATTCGATGGCGGTATTGCATTTCCGCCATCGTTTTTCGATTTCCGCCAGGGTCGTAATGAGGGCCACTGTGAATATTAGAGCACACACTGAGAATATAAGAGATCACACACTGAAAATATTATAGCACACAGTGAGAATATAAGAGATAACACACTGAGAATATAAGAGCACACATTGAATATAAGAGCACACACTGAGAATATAAGAGCACACACTGCAAATATAAGAGCACTCACTGAGAATATTACAGCACACACTGAGAATATAAGAGATCACACACTGAAAATATCAGAGATCACACACTGAGAATATTAGAGCACACACTGAGAATATAAGAGATCATACACTGAGACTATAAGAGCACACACTGAGAATATAAGAGACCACACACTGAGAATATAAGAGCACACACTGCGAATATAAGAGCACGCACAGATAATATAAAAGCACACACTGTGAATATAAGAGCACACACAGAGAATATAAGAGCACACACTGAATATAAGAGCACACACTGAGAATATAAGAGCACACACTGAGAATATAACAGCACACACTGAGAATATTAGAGCACACACTGAGCATATAAGAGATCACACACTGAGAATATAAGAGATAACACACTGAGACTATAAGAGCACACACTGAATATAAGAGCACACACTGAGAATATAAGAGCACACACTGAGAATATAACAGCACACACTGAGAATATAAGAGATCACAAACTGAGACTATAAGAGCACACAGTGAGAATATAAGAGCACACACAGATAATATAAGAGCATGCACTGAGAATATAAGAGCACGCACTGAGAATATAAGAGCACAAACTGCAAATATAAGAGCACACACTGAGAATGTAAGAGATCACACACTGAGAATATAAGAGCACACACTGCGAATATACGAGCACACACAGATAATATAAGAGCACACACTGAGAATATAAGAGCACACACTGAGAATATGAGAGCACACACGGTGAATATAAGAGCACACACTGAGAATAAAAGAGCACACATTGAGAATATAAGAGCACACACTGAGAATATAAGAGCACACACTGTGAATATAAGAGATAACACACTGAGAATATAAGAGCACACACTGTAAATATAAGAGCACACACTGAGAATATTAGAGCACACACTGAGAATATAAGAGATCACACACTGAAAATATTAGAGCACACAGTGAGAATATAAGAGATCACACTGAGAATATAAGAGCACACACTGAGAATATAAGAGCATACACTGAGAATATAAGAGCACACACTGAGAATATAAGAGCACACACTGAATATACAAGCACACACAGATAATATAAGAGCACACACTGAGAATATAAGAGCACACACTGAGAATATAAGAGCACACACTGTGAATATAAGAGCACACACTGAGAATATAAGAGCACACACTGAGAATAAAAGAGCACACATTGAGAATATAAGAGCACACACTGAGAATATAAGAGCACACACTGTGAATATAAGAGATAACACACTGAGAATATAAGAGCACACACTGTAAATATAAGAGCACACACTGAGAATATTAGAGCACACACTGAGAATATAAGAGATCACACACTGAAAATATTAGAGCACACAGCGAGAATATAAGAGATCACACTGAGAATATAAGAGCACACACTGTGAATATAAGAGCACACACTGAGAATATAAGAGCACACACTGAGAATATAAGAGCACACACTGTGAATATACAAGCAAACACAGATAATAGAAGAGCACACACTGAGAATATAAGAGCACACACAGAGAATATAAGAGCACACACTGTGAATATAAGAGCACACACTGAGAATAAAAGAGCACACATTGAGAATATAAGAGCACACACTGAGAATATAAGAGCACACACTGTGAATATAAGAGCACACACAGTGAATATAAGAGCACACACTTAGAATATAAGAGATCACACACTAGAATATAAGAGATCACACACTAGAATATAAGAGATTACACACAGAGAATATAAGAGCACACACTGTGAATATAAGAGCACACACTCAGAATATTAGAGCACACACTGAATATAAGAGGACACACTGCGAATATAAGAACACACACTGTGAATATTAGAGCACACACTGAGAATATAAGAGATCACACACTGAAAATATTATAGCACACAGTGAGAATATAAGAGATAACACACTGAGAATATAAGAGCACACATTGAATATAAGAGCACACACTGAGAATATAAGAGCACACACTGCAACTATAAGAGCACACACTGAGAATATTAGAGCACACACTGAGAATATAAGAGATCACACACTGAAAATATTAGAGCACACAGTGAGAATATAAGAGATCACACTGAGAATATAAGAGCACACACTGAGAATATAAGAGCACACACAGATAATATAAGAGCAAACACTGAGAATATAAGAGCACACACTGAGAATATAAGAGCATGCACTGAGAATATAAGAGCATGCACTGAGAATATAAGAGCACACACTGCGAATATAAGAGCACACACTGAGAATATTAGAGCACACACTGAGAATATAAGAGATCACACACACTGAGAACATAAGAGATCACACACTAAGACTATAAGAGCACACATTGAGAATATAAGAGATCACACACTGAGAATATAAGAGCACACACTGTGAATATAAGAGCACACACTGAGAATATAAGAGATCACACTCTGAGAATATAAGAGATCACACACAGAGAATATGAGAGCACACACTGTGAATATAAGAGCACACACTGTGAATATAAGAGCACACACTGAGAATATTAGAGCACACACTGAGAATATAAGAGATCACACACTGATACCATAAAAGCACACACTGAGAATATAACAGATCAAACACTGAGAATATAAGAGCACACGCTGCAAATATAAGAGCACATGCAGATAATATAAGAGCACACACTGCGAATATAAAAGCACGCACTGAGAATATAAGAGCACACACTGTGAATATAAGAGCACACACTGAGAATATAAGAGATCACACACTGAGAATATAAGAGCACACACTGTGAATATAAGAACACACACAGATAATATAAGAGCACACACTGCAAATATAAGAGCAAACACTGAGAATATAAGAGCACACACTGACAATATAAGAGCTCACACTGCAAATATAAGAGCACACACTGAGAATATAAGAGCACACATTGAGAATATAAGAGCACACGCTGCTAATATAACAGCACGCACTGAGAATATAAGAGAACACACTGAGAATATAAGAGCACACATGTCGGATATAAGAGCACACACTGAGAATATTGGAGCACATACTGAGAATATAAGAGATCACACACTGAGAATATAAGAGATCACACGCTGAGACTATAAGAGCACACACTGAGAATATAAGAGATCACACACTGAGAATATAAGAGCACAAACTGAGAATATAAGAGCACATACTGATAATATAAGAGCACACACTGCAAATATAAGAGCATACACTGAGAATATAAGAGCAACCACTGAGAATATAAGAGCACACACTGCGGATATAAAAGCACGCACTGAGAATATAAGAGCACACACTGAGAATATAAGAGCACACACTGCGAATATAAGAGATCACACACTGAGAATATAAGAGCAGACACTGAGAATATTAGAGCACACATACTGAGACGATAAGAGCACACACTGAGAATATAAGAGCACACACTGAGAATATACAAGATCACACACTGAGAATATAAGAGCACACACTGAATATAAGAGCACACACTCAGAATATAAGAGCACACACTGTGAATATAAGAGCAAACACTGAGAAGATTAGAACACACACTGAGAGTATAAGAGATCACACACTGAGACTATAAGAGCACACGCTGCAAATATAAGAGCACATGCTGCGAATATAAGAGCACACACAGATAATATAAGAGAACACACTGCGAATATAAGAACCCACACTGAGAATATAAGAGCACACACTGCGAATATAAGAGCACACACTGAGAATATAAGAGCACACACTGAGAATATAAGAGCACACACTGTGAATATAAGAGATCACACACTGAGAATATAAGAGCAGACACTGAGAATATTAGAGCACACATACTGAGACGATAAGAGCACACACTGAGAATATAAGAGCACACACTGAGAATATAAGAAATCACACAATGAGAATATAAGAGCCCACACTGAATATAAGAGCACACACTCAGAATATATGAGCACACACTGTGAATATAAGAGCAAACACTGAGAAGATTAGAACACACACTGAGAGTATAAGAGATCACACACTGAGACTATAAGAGCACACGCTGCAAATATAAGAGCACATGCTGCGAATATAAGAGCACACACAGATAATATAAGAGCACACACTGCGAATATAAGAACCCACACTGAGAATATAAGAGCACACACTGTGAATATAAGAGCACACACTGAGAATATAAGAGCACACACTGAGAATATAAGAACACACACTGTGAATATAAGAGCACACACTGAGAATATAAGAGCACACACTGAATATAAGAGCACACACTGAGAATATAAGAGATCACACACACGGAGAATATAAGAGATCACACACTGAGAATATAAGAGCACACACTGTGAATATAAGAGCACACACCGAGAATATAAGAGCACACACTGCGAATATAAGAACCCACACTGAGAATATAAGAGCACACACTGTGAATATAAGAGCACACACTGAGAATATAAGAGCACACACTGAGAATATAAGAACACACACTGTGAATATAAGAGCACACACTGAGAATATAAGAGCACACACTGAGAATATAAGAGATCACACACACTGAGAATATAAGAGATCACACACACTGAGAATATAAGAGATCACACACTGAGAATATAAGAGCACACACTGTGAATATAAGAGCACACACAGAGAATATTAGAGCACACACTGAGAATATAAGAGCACACACTGTGAATATAAGAGCACACACTGAGAACATACGAGCACACACTGAATATAAGAGCACACACTGAGAATATAAGAGATCACACACACGGAGAATATAAGAGATCACACACTGAGAATATAATAGATCACACACTGAGAATATAAGAGCACACACTGAGAATATAAGAGCACACACTGATAATATAAGAGCATGCACAGAAAACATAATGCACACACTGAGAATATAAGAGCACACATTGAGAATATAAGAGCACACACTGAGAATATAAGAGCACGCATTGAGAATATAAGAGCACACACTGAGAATATAAGAGCACACACTGTGAATTTAAGAGATCACACACTGAGCATATAAGAGCACATGCTGCGAATATAAGAGCACACACAGATAATATAAGAGAACACACTGCGAATATAAGAACCCACACTGACAATATAAGAGCACACACTGCGAATATAAGAGCACACACTGAGAATATAAGAGCACACACTGAGAATATAGGAGCACACACTGTGAATATAAGAGCACACACTGAGAATATAAGAGCACACACTGACAATATAAGAGCACACACTGCGAATATAAGAGCACACACTGAGAATATTAGAGCACACACTGAGAATATAAGAGTACACACTGAGAACATAAGAGATCACACACTGAGAATATAAGAGCACACACTGAGAATATAAGAAATCACACAATGAGAATATAAGAGCACACACTGAGAATATTAGAGCACACACTGAGAATATAAGAGATCACACACTGAGAATATAAAAGCACACACTGAGAAGATTAGAACACACACTGAGATTATAAGAGATCACACACTGAGACTATAAGAGCACACGCTGCAAATATAAGAGCACATGCTGCGAATATAAGAGCACACACAGATAATATAAGAGCACACACTGCGAATATAAGAACCCACACTGAGAATATAAGAGCACACACTGAGAATATAAGAGCACACACTGAGAATATAAGAGCACACACTGTGAATATAAGAGCACACACTGAGAATATAAGAGCACACACTGTGAATAGAAGAGATCACACACTGAGAATATAAGAGCAGACACTGAGAATATTAGAGCACACATACTGAGACGATAAGAGCACACACTGAGAATATAAGAGCACACACTGAGAATATAAGAGCACACACTGAGAATATAAGAAATCACACAATGAGAATATAAGAGCACACACTGAGAATATTAGAGCACACACTGAGAATATAAGAGATCACACACTGAGAATATAAGAGCACACACTGAGAAGATTAGAACACACACTGAGATTATAAGAGATCACACACTGAGACTATAAGAGCACACGCTGCAAATATAAGAGCACATGCTGCGAATATAAGAGCACACACAGATAATATAAGAGCACACACTGCGAATATAAGAACCCACACTGAGAATATAAGAGCACACACTGTGAATATAAGAGCACACACTGAGAATATAAGAGCACACACTGAGAATATAAGAGCACACACTGTGAATATAAGAGCACACACTGAGAATATAAGAGCACACACTGAGAATATAAGAGCACACACTGTGAATATAAGAGCACACACTGAGAATATAAGAGCACACACTGAATATAAGAGCACACACCGAGAATATAAGAGATCACACACACGGAGAATATAAGAGATCACACACTGAGAATATAAGAGATCACACACTGAGAATATAAGAGCACACACTGTGAATATAAGAGCACACACAGAGAATATTAGAGCACACACTGAGAATATAAGAGCACACATTGTGAATATAAGAGCGCACACTGATAATATAAGAGCACACGCTGCAAATATAAGAGCACATGCTGCGAATATAAGAGCACACACAGATAATATAAGAGCACACACTGCGAATATAAGAACCCACACTGAGAATATAAGAGCACACACTGTGAATATAAGAGCACACACAGATAATATAAGAGCACACACTGAGAATATAAGAACACACACTGTGAATATAAGAGGACACACTGTGAATATAAGAGCACACACTGAATATAAGAGCACACACTGAGAATATAAGAGATCACACACACGGAGAATATAAGAGATCACACACTGAGAATATAAGAGCACACACTGTGAATATAAGAGCACACACAGAGAATATAAGAGCACACACTGCGAATATAAGAACCCACACTGAGAATATAAGAGCACACACTGTGAATATAAGAGCACACACTGAGAATATAAGAGCACACACTGAGAATATAAGAACACACACTGTGAATATAAGAGCACACACTGAGAATATAAGAGCACACACTGAATATAAGAGCACACACTGAGAATATAAGAGATCACACACACTGAGAATATAAGAGATCACACACTGAGAATATAAGAGCACACACTGTGAATATAAGAGCACACACAGAGAATATTAGAGCACACACTGAGAATATAAGAGCACATACTGTGAATATAAGAGCACACACTGAGAATATAAGAGCACACACTGAATATAAGAGCACACACTGAGAATATAAGAGATCACACACACAGAGAATATAAGAGATCACACACTGAGAATATAAGAGATCACACACTGAGAATATAAGAGCACACACTGAGAATATAAGAGCACACACTGATAATATGAGAGCACGCACAGAAAATATAATGCACACACTGAGAATATAAGAGCACACATTGAGAATATAAGAGCACACACTGAGAATATAAGAGCACACATTGAGAATATAAGAGCACACACTGAGAATATAAGAGCACACACTGTGAATTTAAGAGATCACACACTGAGCATATAAGAGCACATGCTGCGAATATAAGAGCACACACAGATAATATAAGAGAACACACTGCGAATATAAGAGCACACACCGAGAATATAAGAGATCACACACACGGAGAATATAAGAGATCACACACTGAGAATATAAGAGATCACACACTGAGAATATAAGAGCACACACTGTGAATATAAGAGCACACACAGAGAATATTAGAGCACACACTGAGAATATAAGAGCACACACTGTGAATATAAGAGCACACACTGAGAGTATGAGAGCACACACTGAATATAAGAGCACACACTGAGAATATAAGAGATCACACACACGGAGAATATAAGAGATCACACACAGAATATAAGAGATCACACACTGAGAATATAAGAGCACACACTGAGAATATAAGAGCACACACTGATAATATAAGAGCACACACAGCAAATATAATGCACACACTGAGAATATAAGAGCACACATTGAGAATATAAGAGCACACACTGAGAATATAAGAGCACACATTGAGAATATAAGAGCACACACTGAGAATATAAGAGCACACAATGTGAATTTAAGAGATCACACACTGAGAATATAAGAGCACACACTGAGAATATAAGAGATCACACACTGAGCATATAAGAGCACACACTGATAACATAGGAGCACACACCGTCAATATAAAAGCACACAATGCAAATATAAGAGCACACACTGCGGATATAAGATCACACACTGCAAATATAAGAGCACACACTGAGAATATAAGAGCACACACTAAGAATATTAGAGCACACACTGAGCATATAAGAGATCACACACTGAGAATATAAGAGCACACGCTGAGAATATAAGAACACACACTGAGAATATAAAAGATCACACACTGAGAATACAAGAGCACACACTGAGAATAATAGAGCACACACTGAGAATATAAGAGCACACACTGTGAATATAAGAGCACACACTGAGAATATAAGAGCACACACTGAATATAAGAGCACACACTGAGAACTTAAGAGCAAACACTGAGAATATTAGAGCACACACTGAGAGTATAAGAGATCACACACTGTGAATAAAAGAGTACACACTGAGAATATAAGGGATCACACACTAGAATATAAGAGATCACACACACAGAGAATATAAGAGCACACACTGTGAATATAAGAGCACACACAGAATATGAGAGCACACACTGAGAATATGAGAGATCACACACTGAGAATATAGGAGATCACACACTGAGACTATAGGAGCATACACTGAGAATATAAGAGCACACACTGAGAATATAAAAGATCACACACTGGGAATGTAAGAGCACACACTGAGAATATTAGAGCACACACACTGAGAATATAAGAGCACACACTGTGAATATAAGAGCACACACTGAGAATATAAGAACACACACTGAGGATATAAGAGCACACACTGTGAATATACAAGCACACACAGATAATATAAGAGCACACACTGAGAATATAAGAGCACACACTGAGAATATAAGAGCACACACTGTGAATATAAGAGCACACACTGAGAATAAAAGAGCACACATTGAGAATATAAGAGCACACACTGAGAATATAAGAGCACACACTGTGAATTTAAGAGATCACACACTGAGCATATAAGAGCACACACTGATAATATAAGAGCACACAATGTCATTATAAAAGCACACAATGCAAATATAAGAGCACACACTGTGAATATAAGAGCACACACTGCGAATATAAGAGCACACACTGTGAATATAAGAGCACACACTGTGAATATAAGAGCACACACTGTGAATATACGAGCACACACAGATAATATAAGAGCACACACTGCAAATATAAGAGCACACACTGAGAATATAAGAGCACACAATGTCATTATAAAAGCACACAATGCAAATATAAGAGCACACACTGTGAATATAAGAGCACACACTGCGAATATAAGAGCACACACTGCGAATATAAGTGCACACACTGTGAATATAAGAGCACACACTGTGAATATAAGAGCACACACTGTGAATATACGAGCACACACAGATAATATAAGAGCACACACTGCAAATATAAGAGCACACACTGAGAATATAAGAGCACACACTGTGAATATAAAAGCACACACTGAGAATATAAGAGCACACACTGAGAATATAAGAGCACACACTGTGAATATACGAGCACACACAGATAATATAAGAGCAAACACTGAGAATATAAGAGATCACACACTGTGAATATAAGAGTACACACTGAGAATATAAGAGATCACACACTAGAATATAAGAGATCGCACACACGGAGAATATAAGAGCACACACTGTGAATATAAGAGCACACACAGAATATGAGAGCACACACTGAGAACATGAGAGATCACACACTGAGAATATAAGAGATCACACACTGAGACTATAGGAGCACACACTGAGAATATAAGAGCACACACTGAGAATATAAAAGATCACACAGTGAGAATATAAGAGCACACACTGAGAATATTACAGCACACACTGAGAATATAAGAGATCACACACTGAGAATATAAGAGCACACACTGAGAATATAAGAGCACACACTGCGAATATACGAGCACACACAGATAATATAAGAGCACACACTGCAAATATAAGAGCACACACTGAGAATATAAGAGCACACACTGTGAATATAAAAGCACACACTGAGAATATAAGAGCACACACTGAGAATATAAGAGCACACACTGTGAATATACGAGCACACACAGATAATATAAGAGCACACACTGAGAATATAAGAGCACACACTGAGAATATAAGAGCACACATTGAGAATATAAGAGCACACACTGAGAATATAAGACCACACACTGTCATTATAAAAGCACACAATGCAAATATAAGAGCACACACTGTGAATATAAGAGCGCACACTGCGAATATAAGAGCACACACAGAATATAAGATCACACACTGCAAATATAAGAGCACACACTGAGAATATAAGAGCACACACTGTGAACATAAGAACACACACTGTGAATATAAGAGATCACACACTGAGAATATAAGAGCACACACTAAGAATATTAAAGCACACACTGAGCATATAAGAGATCACACACTGAGAATATAAGAGCACACGCTGAGAATATAAGAACACACACTGAGAATATAAAAGATCACACACTGAGAATATAAGAGCACACACTGAGAATATTAGAGCACACACTGAGAATATAAGAGCACACACTGTGAATATAAGAGTACACACTGAGAATATAAGAGCACACACTGAATATAAGAGCACACACTGAGAACTTAAGAGCAAACACTGAGAATATTAGAGCACACACTGAGAGTATAAGAGATCACACACTGTGAATATAAGAGTACACACTGAGAATATAAGAGATCACACACTAGAATATAAGAGATCGCACACACGGAGAATATAAGAGCACACACTGTGAATATAAGAGCACACACAGAATATGAGAGCACACACTGAGAATATGAGAGATCACACACTGAGAATATAAGAGATCACACACTGAGACTATAGGAGCACACACTGAGAATATAAGAGCACACACTGAGAATATAAAAGATCACACAGTGAGAATATAAGAGCACACACTGAGAATATTAGAGCACACACTGAGAATATAAGAGATCACACACTGAGAATATAAGAGCACACACTGAGAATGGGCCTCATTACAACTCAGGCGGTAAGGGGTTTACGGCGCCGTAAACAGCGCTGACCCTTACCGCCTGAGTACGAGGTCCCTTAGCGCCATGGCGGATTTAACACCTGCTTTTAGCAGGTGTTAAAATCCATGGCGCTAAGGGACCATGGAGTTAATTACGCCACCGTAATTTACGGTGGCGTAATTAACGCCTTCCCCACTCCCATTATGCCCTATGGGGCAAAAATGGTAATGGGGAAGGGTAAATGGGGATTGGGGACTTACCGCCCCGCCAAACTCGGAATGGGGTGGTAAGTCCGCCAACCACCATGGTGTAAACATAGTTTACGCCATGGTGGTAAAGTCACGGCCCAGGCGGTAACTTACCGCCTGGGTCGTAATGAGGCCCAATATAAGAGCAAACACTGAGAATATAAGAGATCACACACAGAATATAAGAGATCACACACTGAGAATATACAAGCACACACTGTGAATATAAGAGCACACACTGAGAATATAAGACGACACACTGAGAATATAAGAGCACACACTGTGAATATAAGCGCACACACTGACAATATAAGAGCACACACTGTGAATATAAGAGCCGGCCTACACAAAGCAGTGATAGTGTTGGGCCAAACCTACTTCAGCGTGTGTCATATTAATTTCTAGTACCCCCTTGTTATCCTCATCCTATGGTGAGAGGGTGTTACCTGTCAGCAGTGACAACTGGACTTCACATTTGGACTGCAGTGTTACGATTCAAAGGCAGATGCTTGAAGGGTCAACCTATAAGGTGTCACACTGATGCAACCATACAGGCAGTGACAGCAAAGCACAGACGAGTGCTGTTCCATCGAAGGGACAAAGCAGAGCAAGAACTGGATGCACTGGTAAGCAAGGACATCATTGCAATGGGTGTCCCTCTATGCCAACACTCCCTTGGTCTGTATGTATCCGCGTGGACATGCGCCTTCCGAATATGGCTATACAACGGCAACGGCATTTAGCCCCCATCATCAATGATGTGGTGGCAGATCTTCAAAGAGCAGCCTTTTCTCCAAGTTGGATCTCAACGCCGGATACCATCAGAAGGTCCTGCACCCTAACTTCTGATACATCACCACATTCACCAGCCGTAAGACTTCGCTTTGGGGTATCTTTGGCAGTCAATGTCTTCCAGCACACCATTGGGAGGGTGTTGATGGGCTCACCTGGGGGGCTAAATATAAGTGGCAACAGTTTGGCGACTGGCACTACCGAATGAGAGCACAATGAATGTCTTTCAGGCGTATTGGACCGGCTACCAGCGCAGTGAGAAGGGTGAGTTCTTGGGCTCAAGACTGGAATTCCTTGGATTCGTTTTTCAGGCTGCTAGACTCTCAGCGGACTTAAAGAAAGTATATGGCATCCGCGTAGCTCCCGTGTGGAAACATAACTTTCTGCTCTGCCGGAGTATGAGGATGAGTGAGGAGTGCCTCAAATGCCTCCTTAGCCCTGCACTATTTCTAAACCAGCAGTGACCCCAGTCATAAATGTGAAACGGGCACAGCCTGGCGGGTATACCGCCTTTGCCACTTTTGGTAACATGGGCCGAGGGAAGGAAATGCTCTTCATGAGGGGCGCGAGATGGTACAAATACAACAAAAACAACTTCGGACTTTGGTAAATGGCCACATCACCTGTTGCTTATTAAGCTAGAAGCGTCGCGCTTTTGGGAAGTGCTTTGAAAGCTCATCACAGTTCGGCAGTTTGGCCATGAGGACCGGGCTAGGCCGACAAGATCAGAAATCAGCCGCAGGTGAAGTAAGTGCCTTCTGTGTGTCTCCCACGCTGCCTATACCACTTGTATTGCAAGATACCTGTATAACAAGATAACATTGTGCCTGCGCGTAGGAAAGCAAAGCCGGATCATTCTAATCTAAAGGGCGCAGGCAGCAAGAATAATAATCGATTTCCTGCACGGCCGAATGATGGGGACATGCAGACACCTGATGCATGTGAGACAGCTATGGTTAACGAGAGTACGGGCAAGATAACACATGTCTTTGAAGTGGAAGTACATGCTAGACCGACGGAGACCATATTGATAACAAACACGGAGGTTAACACGCAGAACCAATCCAAATCAATGGAGATTGACAATAATTCCTTGCTTGAACTCTGTTACTCATTGCAAAAATCCATTAATGGTCAGGCACGTGACGAAATGGGAGGTCGCTGAGAGACAAGATCCTAAAGTGCAGGACACAGCCCTACAGGCTCGCCAGATCCCAGCTACCCCGGCCATCTGTCTCGCCAGTTATGTTTGTGGATAATAGCAGTGATGAAGAATTGGGAAAAGATGGCAACTTCGATGCTGTGATTGTGCATAACGATGGCGAGGCCCTGTACGAGTTAGATCATTCAAAAGGAAGCGGTGGTAGTATGTACCTGTCATGGATGGAGAGGAGATGGCTAAGCTGGGCGGCCGCCCCTAAAAAAAAAAATGTAAACTGCTCTGCAAGGTAAAGCTGTTAGGCAGAGTCATATGCAGTACCCTTAGGGAACACTACACACAATTAAGACTACAAGTGATAGTACAATTTCACCTTTGGTACAAGCCTGTACTACACAGTTATAGTGGTAGCAGTAGCGGAGCAGCCAGACTTCTAAGAGGCGGATAAAAGTCAATAGGCCTGTGCCAGTGTCAAATGGAGCAGGGCTCTGTGGTCGAGGATCACACTGTGAGAAAAGTTCGAGATTAACGTTGCCAGGAGAACTAGGATATTGTCAAAGGGAGGCAAAAGTTATAAGAGGGAAGGAAGAAAGGACAAGCCTTCGGAAAGGAACAGGGTCCACACCGATTCCTCAAGGTCGGAAGTAGAGAACAACCAAATGGACACAGTACCTTATTTGGATGAAGAAATCTGGTGGTACAGCAATTGTTCCTGGTAGTTCCTGCAGACTCACGGTTCCTGAAGCTTCAATCGTGGGGACAAGAAGGAGGACATCTGGAGCAATCTGCACTACCCAGGGATGAGGCCAGCAGCAGCAAAGCAACAATGAATATAAGGTGCACTCCTTAAAAACAGGAGAGGGCTCTTCAGATGGCTATCCGGACCACTACAGCGATTTCGACCAAGAAGAGGATTCTCTGGCTGTAGAAGGTGAGTTGCTTGATCCCACAGGCTCAAGGAAGAAGACTCCGGACTGGATCTTTTCTGTCGTTGAAGGGTAGATAGCTCAGGACTGCAGCAGGGCTTCACCGGGATCCAGGAGTTGCAGCAGCCATCTTCTTCTGCACTTCTTTTCGGTTCTTGTACTTCCAGTGGCGACTCTGACTTCCAGCCCAAGAGTCCTTCCTTTTATGCCAAAATCCCCCATTCTCACAGCCTGGCTGTCAATCACACAGCAGGGGGTTGTCAAGCCTGGACAACCACCTCAGCCAATCGAGACAAAGTGCGACTTGGGTCTCCAAGGAGACCCTGTGCAGGGGGTTACTAAACCCCTCCCTCACATTCAGCCCACCTGGACACCCAGATGCCAAAGGAGGGCTTCTTCGCAGAAGCCCGCCAAGGGACGGTAAACAAAGAAAGCAAACCTGGTTTGGCGCGAAACGCTAACAACAAGAAAGACTTTAACAAAAAGAAATGGTGAAAAAACCCTGCCGGAACCAAAAGAAAATGTATTTGGTCAAGCAGGTTTATGTTCGAGGCTAATATAATAGCCTAAAACAATACCACGATTATATAATATAATCGCGGTAGAAAAGTTAAGGTAGGTAACACTGCCACCAGCCAAGTCTTAAAGTTAAGGGAGCGAAACAAGGCTCCAAGAGACACAGACAAAAAAGGATGGGAATTAACCCTTTCCAGTATTCCATGTAAGATGGGGTGTACTGGGTCTGTAATTTAAAAGTGACTATATAAAGTCAATGGCAACTTTACCTGTTTCTGGGGGACAGTAGTCAGCCCCAGAAAATGGAGTCAGGGGGAAGTCTCAAAGACAACCCTGTGCCTCTGCACTGAAGGTCCTGTGGGACACACAAGCAAAAAGATGATGCCTAGGGAGTTGGTGACACTCCATAGCCCATGAGCACAAAAAGTACAACACACACAAAATACACTGTAAGAGTGGGATAAAAAAGGCTCACACTCTTACCAGGTGGACAGAATAAACCCCAGAAATCCAGCAAAGCTGCTGAGGGACTCAATAGGTAAGGGAAATTAGCCATAAATGAGAATTCTCCCTAATACTCGCCACCCCATCCCCCAGAAAAAGGGACAGGAGGATTTAATCCACTCCTGGATGGATCTCTTACCTCTAGTCGTTAAAGAACATCCTAGAGAGACCATCAGCATTTTGGTGGTGACTTCCTGCTCTGTGCTCAATGTTAAAATCAAACCCTTGCAGGCAGATTGACCATCTTAGTAGTTTAGGGTTTTCCCCTTTCATTTGCATCAGCCATCTCAAGGGTTGGTGGTCATTCTGAATAATGAAAGTAGATCCATACAAGTATGGTCTAAACTTCTTCAGTGACCACACAATAGTAAAACATTCACGTTCTATTGTTGCCCACCTTGTCTCAGGATCCTTTAACTTCCTGCTGATGAAACAAATAGGACGTTCCCTACCTTTCTCATCCAGTTGACTAAGGACTTCACCTATCCCTGTATTTGAAGCATCAATTTGCACAATGAAGGGTTGGTGGTAGTCAGGAGCTCTTAGGACTGGAGCTTGACAAAGGGCTTTCTTCAGGCCTTCAATGGCTTGAGTGCACTTCTCATTTCATTTGACCTTCTTTGGAAATTCTGGAGAGGAGATAACATTCAAGGGAGAAGCTATGGTCCCATAGTTCTCTATGAAGTTCCTGTAGTACCCAGTGAGACCTTGGAAGGCTCTCACTTGGGTTTGAGTAGTAGGGGTGGCCAGGTCTTGTACAGCCTGCACTTTGCTAGGCAATGGCCTTATTTCACATCCTCCTACCTCATGTCCAAGGTAGACCACTTGACTCTGACCAATTTGGCATTTACTTGCCGTTATGGTCAGATGGGCCTGCTCAAGAGCCTGCAAAACATACCCTAGGTGATCAATATGTTCTTTCCATGTAGGGATGAACAATGCAATGTCATCGTAGTATGCCATGCAGAAGTCCTCCATCCCATTCAGAACTTGATTGACCATCCTCTGAAATGTAGCAGGTGCATTCTTTAATCCAAAAGGCATTACCTTAAACTGGTAGAGGCCTGCTGGGGTTGAGAATGCAGTTTTCTCCTTGGAATGGTCTGTCAGAGCTATTTGCCAATAGCCTGAGGTTAGGTAAAATTTGCTGAGGTACTTGGCTGCACCAAGTTTATCCACCAGCTCATCTGTCCTAGGTAAAGGATAGACATCAGTCCTTGTGACTGCATTTAGAGCTCTATAGTCCACACAGAATCTCAACTCTTTGGATCCTGCCTTTGGTACAAGCACAACTGGGCTAGACCATGGACCAGTAGAGGGTTCTATAACCCCGAGAACAAGCATCTTGTTGACCTTATTCCTTGTATGGGTTCTTACATTGTCTGACATTCTGTACCCCCTGCTTTTCACACGCAAACAGTCACCAGTGAGGATATCATGCTGGCCCCAAGGGGTCATGCCTGGTGAAAGTGGGAACAGGGAGACAAACTGATTCAACAGTAACTTGCACTCATCCTGCTGGTCAGATGTTAGACTGGAAGAGAGATTAACTCCTTCCACTTGCTCATCCAAAGGTAAGCCTCTGATGAGGTCAGGCAGAGGTTCACTCTCCTCCTCCTCCTGAGCTGAAGCTAGAAGCAAAGCTCCTATTTCAGGTCTAGAGACATAAGCCTTTAAACGGTTGGTGTGAAAGACTCTGGGAGCCTCCTTAGGATTGCCTAAGTCCACCAGATAGTTCACCTCTCCAAGTTTACCCACAACTTTGAAGGGTCCTATCCATTTGTCCTGCAAGGCCCGCTGCCTTGTGGGCACCATAACAAGAACAAGCTGGTCTTGAGTAAACTCAACCATGTTAGCCTTCTGGTCATGCCAATGTTTGACTAGAGCTTGACTAGCCTTCAATTTATCACTTGCCTCTGCCATCATGTGTGACATTCTGCCCCGGAGACCTATCACATAGTCAGTCACTCTGACTGGCTTGGGGGAAGGAACACTCTCCAACCCCTCCTTAATGAGGGCCAATGGACCTCTGACTGGATGGCCATAGAGAAGTTCAAAGGGACTGTAACCTACTCCCTCCTGAGAGACTTCTCTATATGCAAAGAGAAGGCATGGCAGTAGAAGGTCCCCATTTCTTTTAAAGGGTTCTTCTAAGGCACCTATCATGCTCTTCATAGTTCTATTAAACATCTCCACCAGTCCATTTGTTTATGGATGGTAGGCAGTAGAGAACTTGTAAGTGACTCCACAGTTTTTCCACATGGCTTGCATGTAATGGAACATACAATGGGATCCCCTGTCAGATATCACGTCCTTAGGAAAACCTATTCTGGTAAAAATACCAAGTAGGGCCTTAGCCACAACCTGAGCCGTAACAGTTCTCATAGGTATTGCTTCAGGATACCTAGTAGCATGGTCTACTACCACCAGGATAAACCTGTTACCTGAAAATGTGGGAGGATCAAGAGGACCAACAATGTCAATCCTGACCCTCTCAAAAGGAACTCACACCACTGGGAGAGGCACCAAGGGTGCCACATTATTGGCTCCACTCTTGCCAGAGGTTTGGCAAGTGTGACAGCTCCTACAGAACTTGTCTACTTCTCAACCCATCTTAGGCCAGTAGAAGTAAAGTGAGAGCCTTTCCTTGGTCTTCTTAAAACTTAAGTGACCAGCCAAAGGTATCTCATGGGCTAACTGTAGGAACTGGAGTCGGTTCACTAGAGGTTCTGCAAGTCTTTTGAAGTCTCAATGGGTTGACTCAGTCGGTTCACTGTAGAAGAGGCCATCTTCTCAGTGCAACCTATACTTCCCAGGCTCTTTCAGATCGAGCTGAGAAGCTGCCTGTAGGCGAAGACCTTCAAGAGTAGGACACTCTCTTCGTTCTCTGCTGAAGCCTGCCCTGTTGGGTCCACCTTCTGCCAGTAAAGACTGCAGCTCAGGATGTTCAACAGGGTCAAGATCTCCAACCAGAGTAAGATCTTCTTTCAGATCTGATTCCTCAGTATCTGGTTGAACCACACAGGGTTGGACCCCACACTCAGCCTCAGCTGGTGGAGGAGTCACAGGTGGGACTTTGGACTGTCTCGGTGATGTCCTTGTGAGCACAGGGGTGCTTGCTGTTTTCTTGCTGGAAGACTTGGGTTTCCCCTTTGTCTCGTTTTGTCTTCCAATAGCAGTAAGTAAGTCCTCTGGACTTGGGGTGATAGTTTCTTCTATCAGGTCCCCAGGAGAGCCTCTCAAGGTCCTCTCCCTTGCAGGCCTTGTGAGCTCCTGCTTCCTCTTACTGGGAGGTCTGGGGGCACTAGACACAACTCCAAGAGTTTTCAGGTCATTACCCAACATAACTCTCCCAGGTCCTTCACTCTGCACACTAACAGGTATTCCGACAGTCATGTCATTGCACTGGATGAGAGCTGGTAACTGGGGAACCATTTGCACTGGTCCTCCAGCTAACTTGGTTAGGTATTTGGGTGCCTTAGCAACATCCTCTACCTTGGAAAAACATTAATCAACCAAAGTTATGCTGGATCCAGTGTCTCTGATGCAGGGGTCTCCTGACCATTCACAAGAACACTATCTGTGTAATATTCTTTAGTATTGTCTGGGATTGAGTTATAGAGATCTAAATTCTGTTGTTCCCAAAGACCCAAGGACACTAAAGAAACACTAGCTGGGACTCTCATGGGTTCATCAGCCAGTAACTAAAAGTTTCCACTTGCCATAGGTACTTCTTCCACCTGGGAGAAGGCTAAGGAGACAGTGTGGAACCCTGAAGGTTTACCCTTACATCTGGGATCCCCTTTCACATGGTGAGTAGCTTCACAAACAAAACATTTACCAAATGTCCTATTGAATGGAGGCTTACTCTGACCTCCACCTGGTTTAGTACCAGATGGTACACTAGCCTGATTCAGTTTCCCTTGTGGCTTACCCTGGTTCTGTTTGGGGCCCTCTTTTGGATTGGAGTTATTGGAATTCTCTTTGTTATCTTTCTTTGGCTGCTTTCCCTCATCCGTCTTCTGAGTTGCCCCAGAATCCTTGTGAGTAGCCCTGTTGGCAACCCACAAATCAGCAGCCTTAGCTAACTTCTTAGGATCTATCTCCTTTGAATCAGTCAAGTGCTGTCTAAGCTCAGGAGAGCAGGCATCATAAATTGACTCCATCATAACAAGATTCCTCAAACCTTCATAAGTGTACCGTTTGTAACCCTTAACCTAACCATCTAAGTTTTTCAGTCACATAACCAGGTAGACCAAGGGGTACCATCATGCTTTTTGAGGGTCCTAAACCTCTTAATGTACTGGGAAGGGGTCTTCCCAAATCTAGCTATCAAGGCTAGCTTCACACACTCATAATCCTGCTTATCCACCTCCCCCAGCTCCATTACAGCATCACTTGCAACAGGGGGGAGCCTAGAGAAAAGCCAAGGAATCAACTGATTCCCTGAGATACCTTGAATCCCAGAAAATACTCGAACATTGCTAACCAATCCAAAACATCAAGTTTAGTCTCATACATACCAAGCATTTCCTTTGGCATACGTGGTCTCTTAGGACTGGAAGACCTAGAAGATCCTGGGAGCGAAACTTTTTCTACAGACAATTTCTTCATCTCTAAAGCATGAGCCATCTCCATTTCTCTGAGCCTTAACTCTTGATGTTTCGTGCCAGTTTGTGCCTCAATACGTTTCACTTCCAACTCAAGTCTCATTTTCTCAAGTGCAATAAATTCAGGAGTGAGTGTAGGACCTAATGCGGTCCTTGTGGACAGACGTTGTGGTTTCTGAGCAGGCAGGGGATTTGTAGGGCCTCCTAACAAAGACTCATCTACTTCTTCTAATCCAACACTCTCAGAATCAGAAACATCAGTATCCACATTTGCTGGAGTGGTAGGACCTTCCGCCCCACTCTCCAGACTTTGTTTTCCCAATAACTTTACAACCAGTTCAGATATTTTTCCTTTACCAGAGAGGCTCTGTTCCAGACACATGGTACTTAAAACCTCAACAGTGTAGTTTAAGTGGCTCTCCTCACTGTAGTTTTCCATATTTGACATGATTTTTCCGTTAATAGATTTTCATGGTGTTTAGCCTTGTGGTTAGTTGACCCAAGGTAATAGCAGCTCTCCAAGTGTAATCAATATAATTAAAAATCCCACCGCTGTACACCAGTTTTAGGCAGAATCATATGCAGTACCCTTAGGGAACACTACACACAATTAAGACTACAAGTGATAGAACAATTTCACCTTTGGTACAAGCCTGTGCTACACAGTTATAGGGGTAGCAGTAGCAGAGCAGCCAGACGTATCTCAAGAGCAAATGAGCAGTAATAGGGATTACACCAAGGACTACAATTACTGTGACTCAAACAAACACTGACTCAAGATTTCTGGTCAAAAAATATAAGTACATTTATTTTTAAACCATCTGTTCACAAAACATTTCACTTCTATTAAACAAGACCGCACTCTAAATATACTACACACAACCAATTCCTCTTGTTCAAGCCAATTCAAGGTAAGTACATTAGGATTTGACAGACCGGTGTTTTGAAACAAAGACGTTACCATGGGTTCTTACGCGATCATTTTTCTTTCATAAGAACGAACTGTCATTACTGTCAAAAAGTGACTATTTCCCAATGGCCCTGCTAGTGGCATTTTATAATAAAAAAGTACTCCCAGTCATTGTATATGGGGCTGAATCTATACTCTTTTACCCGGCGATTAATTGGGCTAAATTCGAAGGCTGCTTTTGGAGAAGGGTCTTGTCACTGCCACCAGGCGTCCCTGTAGCCGTGTTACGAGATGAGCTGGGCCTTCTGTCTGTTGAGGCACATGTGGCGTGGAAGCAACCTTGTCTCCTTAAAATCATGTCAGGTGAAAAGCCCACGCCATGGTGGGAAATGAAACAGGTTATGGAGGGCGAAGTTTGTGTTTCACTTAACAAATGGATCGGAGACTGCAACGACATCATGGTGAAATATGACGTGGACTTGCCTTTATTGCAGGCTACTCCCCACCTACTCCCCACCTTGCAAATAAGATCATTTGGGAGTGGAATTGGATTTTTACTGTACAGGAAGTCCGTAGGTTTAAGTAATTTTCAGGAGTGCTACTTGACGTTAGATGTTTGGGTGTTCCACCAACTTAGATGCTTAGGTTTCCGTGCTCTTACTGGAGATATCCCAATTCCTGCGCCTGCGGCTCAACCTGCTCCAGACAGAGAGATTTTAGGGTCATGTAAGTGGCTTGAGCACAGGCTCAGAACTTGCAGGTTCTGTAAATCTGAAAGCACTGTTGAAACCATTGTATACGTGGTATTGGAGTGTGAGTTTTTAAATGATCACTGCGTTCTACATTTTGAGCATCTTCCTTGTGATTTCAAAATGGTATCTACTAGTTTTGTATGGCAACAAATCATGACATCTGAGAGCAATCGCTGGGGCTTATCAGCCCTACGTTTTCTGAAAGAATTGTTTACCCAACTCTGGATTAGTAGTGATAACCTGTGTCGGTTACTCATTTTATGATTCTTTTCTTTTAATCATTTGAGCATCTTCCTTGTGATTTCAAAATGGTATCTACTAGTTTTGTATGGCAACAAATCATGACATCTGAGAGCAATCGCTGGGGCTTATCAGCCCTACGTTTTCTAAAAGAATTGTTTACCTGACTCTGGATTAGTAGTGATAACCTGTGTCAGTTACTCATTTTATGATTCTTTTCTTTTAATCATTTGATCATCTTCCTTGTGATTTCAAAATAGTATCTACTAGTTTTGTATGGCAACAAATCATGACATCTGAGAGCAATCGCTGGGGCTTATCAGCCCTACGTTTTCTGAAAGAATTGTTTACCCAACTCTGGATTAGTAGTGATAACCTGTGCCAGTTACTCATTTTATGATTCTTTTCTTTTAATCAATTCTTTGTAAACATTGTGAACTGTAATGAATTGCTATGACTGGTTTTAACTTTTTCACACTGTTTGATACTCTTTTTGTGAAAAAATTCTTCTAAGAATGTATTTCACAATAGACAATAAAAATAAGACGAGTTTGGCTGCTGATGTCTCATTTACTCCAGCCTTGCGGTTGGAAGAAGTCACCCCCCGCCCCTGAAGGCGGGAGAGGGAAGGCTCTTGCTTGTGCATAGTAAGCATCAGTATTTTTAAGGTTAGTGGGAGGTCTAGATTTTTTTTTTTTACCAATGTATGAACTATTATTATTAGTCATTTGTAAATGTCTGTTCAGGGTAATACAATGCTGTACTATGTCGAGGATACAATATGATGCATTTTATGTCGATGTGTCAGGCTGTATAGAAATCTTAACATTGATTTTTAATGTTGCATTATACATGTTGTATTTTGGTATTACTATGTTTGATATATGGTATGGTTTTTGATTGTATTTTCATATTGTGATGGCTATCCCGAACATCAATGGGCGGCTGATGACATTGAGAGACTTTGCCACACAAACTCAAGCAGATGCAAAGGACCTCAATGACTGCGATATGGGAAAGAAGGATTCAGGGAAGAAAAGAAACATTTTTAGCACCGATACAAGATGCCTGAACTGCACAATATTAAATCATATAATTGGGGGGCCTGTTTCAGCTCCCATCTTGCCAGCGTGACATCCTTGTATAACTTTCCTCACTCTGCTTCCATCCTGGCATCCTAGTTATTAGCTTTCTCATGACTGCATGCACCTTTTGCTTATTCTTGTGCCATGCCATCTGCTGGCATATCTGCATACGTACAGTGCAGCTATATGCCTATTTAAACACAACTGCGTTACTTGGTCATGAACGAGGATTTTATTTTTTGGGGTGTTTGAGTTTCAGGATTTCTCTGTGCGCCTCCGAAATGATGTACAGGTTGTGGAATTAGGGCAAGTATATTTCCGCCACATATAGGAGCACTGCTCTCTCTTACTTGCTATATGAGCCCCCGGGGTAATGTCCCCAGCCAATGAAGAGGCCAGGAGCGTGGGTTAAGTGCCATAATCCCGCGATAAATTCCATTATTTTCCTGTCACCAGCCATCTGCCCCCACCCTGTAATCCTGCACCCTGCAAAACGCCTCCCTGATCCATTTCCCCTCCTTACCTGCACTGCACTCTTCTGCGCCTCACCCCATCTGATCCCTGGCCACCATGGAAACAGATAATGGTTAAAGTTCCCTTTCTCTTTCTCTGGCAGCCATATGTCTTTGTATTTTTTGAGGTTGCCTTTCTGTTTCTATGGCGGCCATATTTCTTTCTATTTTTTAAGGTTCCCTTTCTGTTTCCCCAGCGGCCATATTTCTTTGGATTTGTTCATGTGCGATCGGCATGCACCTGGCGTGTGAAAATGATTTCCCATAGAAAAACACAAAAGTTGACAATTCGACACCTTCACTGAACACTGCTAACTGCTGCTAGAAGGAAGCACTTTTCTTAGCTGAAACGTGCCTTCCACTTCAGGGATGTCATTTCACCAAAATGCCAGGGGTAGTGGAAGTGACATCACACGACCCTTGGCCCCCTGGTGACATCACAGGAAGTGATGTCATTTGACCCCACCCCGAAGTGATATCGCGGGATGCGATGGAACGCGACCTTTCACCCGTTGACAAAACAGGAAGTGCTATCACAGAGCATTGTACACTACAAAAAATATGGTTATGATATTACTATAATGTGATGTGCATCTCATACAAGAATGGATCGCCATATGTATCGTTAAGATCAGTGTGTATAGGCCCATATTACCAAATTACTATGAATGCAAGCAGACGTCCATGACCAAATGATAATGATGTGTTGTTATATAGCACTTGAGCTTAAGCGCTTTATATAGAAAAAATATACACCCAAAATAACACAACCTGTGTTGGTACTCATTTATCGAGCTCAGAAGGATGAAAGGCTGAGTTGAGCCGTTTGAGAACAGACTAAATCAGTGACTCACCCCGTGAAGTGTGCCTGAAATAAACCTTTAATGAGTCTAGCAATTATTGTATAGAATTCCAGAAAGACACATTATTTGGTTTTCCTAATCTTTCTTATTTAGGGTCAGTGCTGAAAGTGTTAGACTTGTGGCACTCCTTTTTTTTCTTCTTTTTTTAAGGGGCTAGGGGGCTTTAACAAGAAAGCCAGCCACTCCAGAAGTAAAGAGCCACATGGTGCTGGCCACAGCCCATGAGCTTGCATTACAAAAAAAAAAAATGTTTTTTTTCTTTTTTTTCTAGAGGTCGCAAGGTTGACCACAGAGGTCGCAAGGGAGACCTCAGGGGTCGCAGTTGCGACCTCCGGCGACCCCTAAATGACGACCCAGTTCCACCTGCCATTTTCTTTAATGAGCACCAAATGGGAAGAATACATTTCCAGCAGTTTGAGCGTGTGTGGAATAGTGAATGTGGAACCACAACTGTTCTGCTTCTTTGGTGGTGGGAACTTTGCATGTTACACACAGATCGCTGCAACAGGCACCAACCGCAGGGGCTATATTAATGGGATGACGTAGTCTGATTTGCAGTGTAAAAGCATCCCCGCAGCAGCCACCTTAACAACCCCAGCTACCTTTCAGCGATTGGAACCCGCACTGACTGATTTTGAGTTTTTACTTTCTTTGAATATTTGTATTTGTTTTTAGATGGGTTGCTTCTGACTCATTATATCATTTCAAAACACTTAAAAAAAAATAGATTGTTCTACCTTTTATGGCAGATATGTTCCAAGTAAGGTCACTTGTTCACTTAAATAGACCCCTCCCTCTTCCTTCGTTACTTATGCTGCTCACTCCGCGGCAGGCGCTTCTTCAGGGCTACCCCCAAAATAATTTCTGGTGGCTCGTTAGGGCTGTCCTGACTTTCTCATCCTTCTGCCACGAGCCCTGCTGTACCTCCTCTGGGAATGAACAGCACATTTCATTTCCGGGTGGTGTTAAACTTCTTTTACAAACCCTAGCATTGAGGATAACTATCTAAGTCAATAGTAAAACAATACTTCCCCATGTAAAATAATAAGCCGCCTCTCAGCATTCTATTCCTAGAAATACACTTTGCACGTTCTTGATTTCCTAAAACAAACTGCTGACTCTTGACTTTATCAAAGGGATCACACTTGATCTTTGACAGGTCTAGGCTCTGATGCTCAACAGCAAAAGTGCCTTCCAGCTAAACAATGTTCGGTAATCCTCGTGCCAGCCATTTGAACGCAAAGTGTGATGGACACTGCATCTGGCAGGCAGTCTTGCCAATTGAAAGCATGCATTCCGATTGATTTCCATTGAGATAAATGCTGGGAAGCGGTGCCAGAGCCGGAGGCTGCAGTTGGCGGGAAGGAAGCGTGCTACTTTGGAAACATTAGCCTGCTATCCTGTGCAACGAAAGACATGTTTCACACAGTCTTGAGCATTCCTCTTCACAAAGAAGCATTTTCTTAAGCCTCGTTCTGAAATCACTCCTACTCTTCTCAGCACCCATCCACATGTCTGACCGCATGGGTTGCTTCTCTACCACAGCCTGGCCAGCCTTGCTAAGCCTTTGTCAGCCAAATACACACACACATCATAATCGTGCTCGAGGACCTCCAACACTCTGGACTTTGGTACTCCGAGGGCGTTCCCACTTACAGCGCATTGAGACTATAATAATGGTAAAATTGGCACTGTACAAATGACAAGTACAATACAATACCATATGGAAAAGTCTGCCCTTCCTTGCACAACCCCATTAACGCGTGCAGAGAAACATAATTCTGTGCTTCTCCAAGCACTAACCGAGATGCCAACACTTTCTCACCTTCCAGGCAGCAGTAGCTGGTGTTATAGACGTTGGCCTTGCTCTAGGATATGAAAGTAAAGCATATCAAATGCTTGATCAAATGTCCATTATGCTTCCATCTGCAATGATATAGGACAGGTCTTTGACCACATTTTTTTGAAGCTTGCCTTGTTAAAGAAGTTCGGAGACCGCCATTAGAAACAAGACTGCATGATCAATTCTTTGCCATCCCTAAGGAGCTGAGAACCAAAAACATGTCATGTTATGATATTGGGATTTGTACCGCACACTGCTGCCATTTTTATGGTCGGCAAGGGCTCTGGCAGATCTGAAAGAGAGAAAAAAGGGGAAGGGAGTGGTTAAGTGGCTAGAGGGAAGAGACAGGGCATTGTGCTCAACTGTTGGTGCTGGTAGTGCCAGGAGCAACTTGTGGAATCAGAAAAAATACAATATTACGGCTGTTACATCAAGCAAAGGAAAATACACCGACACGGGCTTGTAAAGATTCACAGAATCTGTATTACAAAACTGAACAGTATTCAACAAAGTACACAAATAGCTATTTGGCCGTCAATACATCACAGAGACCACCAGCAGGGTTCAATGTGAGCAGTGAACAGAATTTCCTAGCTGGACATCGACGCATTTATACAATTTGTAAAAATGATGTCCAGCCCCTTACAAGTTAATAATACATTGGGCTAGGGTCGCGCCAGGTTCACTTTCCTAATTTACATATCTCGTGCATGCGGTTTACTTTTGAATACATTTACTAACACACTCCATTATTCTTTAATTTAATGTTACACTCTTTTCGTATCATTTTAATACAGATCAAACAAATGTTTCACATATCGTGTTTGGATAGCTTTACTGTTCTTGTATACTTGTAGTTTAACATTTCTGATTCAAGTAATCCCCTGCTCCCGAGGTCAACAAAGGACAAGGTCTACATGACCCTAACATGTAGCCTGAAGGCAGGTTGGACATTAACTCTCCTACAGAGGTTGAAGAGGTTAAGGCAAGAACAAGAGCACGCGAGACGGCCATTTTAGATTACAGGGTGACTTTGTACAAAAACCCAAAAATGGCGGTTCTAACCTAAAATGGAGGCTTGATTCAAGATGGTGGCTTACATCAATTTCTAAGGTCAAGACCTTGCCGTAGAGAGTTATTCGCGTACAATTTTGAGCAACTTGGCGTAGGCCAACATACATACAATCGTTACAATAGGAGGCCCAATTTAATATCCAGTTCGACAAACCCTCCTTTTGGCCTATGCCAAGTGCAAACACTACTTCTGATCTCTTAGCAAGTAACTCCATACGTCATTGTCCATACACCCTGAATCATTGTCTGACATATCTATTGCCATTAGATCTGACATCAGAGTATCTTTTAACACATACTCTTTGGAAACCTTCTCTGGGGCGTATATTTTATGCCCTAGTACACTTGTTACTTGCGCGCAACATCCCCCTAATAATGAGCATATACCAGGGAGACACTGTATACAACAGCAAAGAAACAGAAAACTTCCCAAGATAATCAGCAGGGGCGAGAACAACTTCCATGCCCATGACCGTAGGAGGTCCCAAAACCATGTACTAAGTTCCCAGTTTCCCTCATGAACATGTACGTCTGAACTAAGAACATGCAGATTTTGGATAGCCCTAAAGATCGTCGGAGAGGAGTCTGGTACGTAAATGCAGCAAGCGGACCCCACTAATTTACATACTCCTCCACGCTCTGCCAGGATGACATCTAATGCCATCCGGTTCTGAAGAGCCACTAATCTTATTGCTCTCTGCTCTAACGTCATATTATAGAGTATGTCAGTGGTCCGGTTGATGGTTCTCTCCAATACTCTCGCTAGTCCCCTGATATCTTCTGAATTCGTAATGTGCCCAAAAAATGGCACAAAGGATTTCATAATATCTCCCAGAGTTTGCGCTGGAGTATCCCCTTTCACACCTCGTCATGGACGAGTCTTCGAAATTTCTACAGTACTGGCAATAAATACCCCAGGTAATAGAATCCCTAAATAACAGGTTCCTTGCCAATCCCTAGGCAACCATGGCAATGCCACATTACCGCAAACAAAATAGACAGGTTCGCCTACATACAGAGGCCTGTTTTCACTAGTCAAATTCGCAACGTTGGCACACTTTCTAAAATTACCCATTGACCGTGTTCCATTCCTCTGTATGCAGAAGGATACTGAATCGGGGCTATGATTAACAGAATAAGATGGAGGCGTGGCATCCTTATTGCCTATAGGAGCCATTTTGAAAGAGATTAAAGACTGAAAGGGACGAGACAATCTATCAGAGGGTCTAACAGAAGCAACGTTTGGCTTACTTCTATTTGCAAAAAGTGACCATCCCAGGGGCATCAAAACATTCTTTTCAAAACTATTTAAATTTGTTCCATCAAAGTTCCCTGAGATGCTGTCATTCCATCAACCACAAAATAATGCTCTAAGAGAAGCGTAACAGGTAGTTGTCAAAGGTAAGGGATAAATATACCAATTTAGCCCCTTATCCCCATGTTGCGGTAGATGTGTGCAGATCCAGCAATTGGTCTTATTAAAAATTGCATGAGTGGCATTCATTATTAACAAAAGAGTGTTATTCTGATAGTTCCGTCTATGCAAAGAATCTCTAGGCGACAAAGTATGCAATTGCACGGAAGGAGTGGGAATAACAGATACATTTTCAATAGGTAAAAAGTCCTCTAACGGATATGCTTCCTCCAGATACCATAACCCAAACCCAACAGTTACAAAAAATCCAGTAATTATCACGAAAAGGCAACAATACACTTTGGGGGTCCCCTTACATGCTTGATCATTGTCTCTGCTAGTCAAATGTTTAGCACAGTCAGACCATGCTGTACGTTTACTTCCTTGGGAGCAAATTATATTTTGCAGTTTCTGGTGAGGACAAAGTGTTGTCACTTCCTCCTGGAAGTGGCGAAATGGGATCAGAAAAGGATTGATCCGGAAGTTCCACTGTTGGGGAGTGCGGAGACAAGATGGCTGTTTTGTCCGGCCTTGCGGATTCTGAAGCTGTCTCCGATTCTCCCTTGTTGGTTGTTGCTGTTTCAGGCACGCTAGTTACAGCAGTGGGAAGGGATTCTGTGTCTTCTGTATCGTATGGCACGGGCTGTGGGATCCGTTTGGTGTGCGTTGCATGGATCCAGTTCTTACGACCCGCTACCCGCACAGCAGTCTGGGTGACTAGCAGGACTTGGTAGGGACCCCTCCACTGAGGTGCAAGGCAAGACGACCTCTCAAAAACCTTCGTGAGGATCGAGTCCCCCGGCCGTAGACTGTGACCAGGACCCTCGTAGCGCACAGGTTATGCCTTTCGCACCTGGTGATAAATTGAAAACAGATTTTTAGTCAACTAGTTACAGTAATCTGAAAGAAGCACATTTTCTATATCCCGTAATGAGTGACTTTTTGGCATACCACAAATATTAGCAGGTCTCCCCATTACCACCTCAAAGGGAGAGAGCCCAGTCTTAGTTTGAGGGGTTGTTCTCATCGATAGCAACACGATCGGTAAGGCGTCCGGCCATTTTAGCTTGGTGCCAGCACACGTCTTAGCGAGTTTGTTCTTTATAATGCCGTTGTGCCTTTCCACTACTCCGGCACTCTGGGCATGCCTAGCTGAATGGAACCGTTTGTCAATCTGTAATCCTTTGCAAATTTGTAGGATTGCAGTAGCAATAAAGTGTGGCCCATTATCTGACCAGATGACTCTCGGCAGCCCGAACCTAGGAAAAAACTCTTTCAACAGAGTTTTTGCCGTGGTTATGGCCGTTGCATCTCTAACCGGGAAGGCCTCAACCCACTTACTAAAGGCACAAATGACAACTAACACATATTTAAGATTGTTACAATGTTCCATTTCAATAAAATCAAAATGAATAACCTCAAACGGAACAGAAGGTGGAGCAAAACTTCCTCTAGGAGTCGAGGTACCTTTTCCTACATTGTGCTGCAAGCAGACCATGCAGCTTTGGACAAAACGCTCCGCAGTTTTGAAAATCTTATCATTGGCCCATACACTGTGTAGCATTTTAGTCAATTTTCGCGCACAAACATGTGTCGGAGCATGAGCCATAGTAACCATCATTGTAATGTAGTCGTCAGGGAGTAACCATTTCCCTTCAATATTGTCTGCCCAACACCCATCGTCATCCAATCTCCCTGCACCCTCGATCCATCTCTTAGTTTCCTCTATGATAGCATCTGCTTGAATATCTTTTACAGCATCGATACTTTCACCCAAAGTGCAAACGTTTACAATTTCTTTTACAGCATACATTTCTGAACTGAAATCAGTGGCAGTTTGTTTAGCTATCTGATCAGCGAAAGCATTCCCTTTTCCTACATCATCTGTAACCTTTTGATGAACTGAACATTTTATGATAGCTAACTGAACAGGGAGTGCGAGTGCTGAAAGTAATTGGACGATTAAAGTGCCGTGCTGGATTTTCGTTCCGTGCGAGGTCAAGAAACCTTGTTCTTTCCAAAGTCTACCGAAATTACGGGCCACCCCAAAAGCATACTGACTATCAGTATATATATTCACTGTAAGCCCTTCAGAAAGTTCACAAGCTCGAGTTAACGCTATAATTTCTGCGACCTGGGCAGAGTTATGCATAATTATTTTAGTTTCCACAACCGTGCTTAAAGTAGTAACAGCATAAGCAGCCGTGGATGTACCGTCTGGAAGTTTAAAACAAGAGCCATCACAAAATAGCTCTCCTTGTGGGCTATTCAAAGGCGTGTCTTTCAGATCAATTCTGCCTTTAGTCTCCTGTTCTGTCATATAAAGGCAATCGTGTGACGTATCGTCACCATCAACAGTATCTTGCGAGACAGGTAAAAGTTCAGCCGGATTTAATACACAACACCTCTGAATTTGAATGTGGGGGGCAAACAAGATTAGTTCATATCTTGTCAATAGTGCAGAAGTGAGGTGTTGCGTTTGAGTTCTATTCAATAGAATATCTACAGAGTGAGGTACCATTAGGGTTAACGCATGATCCAGGACCATTCCCTCACTCTGTTTTACAGACGCAGCAGCAACAGCGCGCAAACATCTTGGCAAAGCGCATGCTACAGGATCAAGGGCGGAGGAATAGTAACCGCACAGCCTATTCTTCCCTCCATGCTCCTGCGTTAATACAGCCAAAGCACATCCATCATGTTCATGCACAAACAATACAAAGGCCTTGTCATAATTCGGAGTTCCTAAAACCGGCGCTGAACACAGCGCGGATTTGAGCAAATCAAATGCTGTCTGGTGTTCCAAAGTCCATGGCAATGGCAAAGAAATGACCTTCTTTGTCAAAGCCAGCATTGGTTTAATCGTTAACGAAAAGTTAGGGATCCACAATCTACAATAAGAAGCCATACCTATCAAGGCTCTAACTTCCTTCTGCATATTTGGGACAGACATGCCAGAAATAGTCTTTATTCGTTCAGGTGTCAACCGTCTTCCCTCCTTTGACAGGAGGTATCCTACATAGGCGACATCCTGACAACAATATTGTAATTTTTTAAGTGAAGCTTTGTGGCCATGTTTTGCTAGATGACAAAGCAACAACACGGTGCCTTCTTTACAGGCGCTCTCAGAATCAGCAGCCAAGAGGAGGTCATCTACATACTGTAGTAATGAGCAAGTAGTAGGCAACTCGAGAGTATCGAGCTGCTCTTTCAATGCCCTACTATAAATACTTGGACTCTCAGTGTACACTTGTGGTGCACGAGTAAATGTAAACGAGCGTCCACCTCGGGTAAACGCGAATAAATACCTGCTATCCTTATGTATGGGAATACTGAAAAACGCGTTTTTAAGATCAACAACGCTAAAATGAGTGGCAGAAGCCGGAATCATGGTTAGTATCGTTGTAACATCAGGTACAATAGGAAATTGAGGAGCCACAATTTTGTTAATAGCGCGTAAATCAATTATAAAATGCATGATCACCTTTTTTGTATACTGGCAAAATGGGGCTGTTACATATGCTACCCGTAATCTCCTCAATTACCCCACAATGTACAAAATCAGAAACTATACATTTCAAAGCCTGTTCGCCTTCAACTGAGATCTTATATTGCGGGATGCGAGGCAATTTTACTCCATGTTTCAAAATAATTTTAACAGGTTCAATTTGAAGAATGCCCACATCATTATCATCAATTGCCCATAAGCATTCTGGAATATTACTAAATTCTGGCGGTAAAGGTCGAGTCAAAAACTAAGAGGCGAGTGATTGCTGAGGTGAAATTGTTAACCGAACTCCGTCCGGAGAACAATGTATAAATGCATGCAATGCCTTCAACAAATTTAGCCCCAGCAAGTTCTCCCCACAGTTTGTGGTAAGTAGAAATGGACACTGTTCCGTGAAGGGACCCAGTGTTATCAGTACCGGCAAAGAGACCAGACAAACTACAGGTGTGCCTGAAAACCCTATGGAAACGTTGGACTGCCCTGAAAGGGGAATATTTGGAACCCGTGAATGATCAATGGAACATTTCTGTGCTCCCGTATCTACTAAAAATAGATGCTTCCTATTTTCCACCGCCATCTCAACGTAGGGGCCTTTCTGATGAACGGGAATAGGCATAGGTTCCAAATCCTGCTCCGGGCAATCCTAGCGAAACCGAATATTATCAAAAGGAAGCTCTTCAGAGAGGTACGCGGCAGAAGGGTGATCAAAAATGTTTCTATTATCCACATTCGAAACTTGCTTATCTTGTGAAGGAGGTTGCTGTGATTCTGGTGCAAACTGAACTCTGCCAGGGCCCCCTGCACCTGGGCGACCTCTGGATCGTCTACCCATGTTCCCAAATGACCTTTGCTGCAAGGTCGGACATTGTGAGTGCCAGTGGCCTTCCTGCCGGCAATAGGCACACTGGTTAATGGTTACCGGAGCCAAGGGCGCACTTCCCTGTGGAATGTACTGACCTCTAAATTGATTACCCCCTCTAGGGCTTCTAACAATCTGCTGTAATAAAACTTTAGTTTTCAGGTCACCCTTTTTTTCTCAAGTTTTTCCTTTTCAATATTTACACGATTTTCATAGTACTGAGCCATATGCAGTACTTCTGATTGAGACTTCGCCTGCCAAGCGCTTTCAGAAGACATAATCTGTAACTGGATGTCAGGCAGCAATCCACGTACAAATTTGTCGACAAGCAGCCTTTTCCCTGACTCTGTGCCTAAGTCTTGTCCACTGAAATCTGAGAATACCTGCTCAAACCGATTGAAGAAATCGGTAGCACCCTCAGACTTTCCTTGGACACAGGCCGCAAGCTTGTGCCAAATGATTCTTTTTTCTGGAACCATAGTTTTCAATTTTACAATAATTCTATCAGGCAAGGTTAATATCACTTGAGGTGGTCATTCGCCAGCTGGTCTTTCTCTGTCTAGCCTAACCATGTTATCCCATGTATCTCCCAACCCAGGTATGTCATCTATAGTCCTAATCTGTTTCCACCAATCAACAGGCAGGAATACGGGAAATAATAGGTCAATATCACTTAAGGTGAATACCGACGACTGTAAGACCGACTCTATTTCTTTATAGAATCCGGTCGGATTCTTTCTTATATCAGGAATAGATTGTTTTATGGTGTTCACTTCCTGTCTTGAAAACGGGACGTGAACAAACTGTGATACATAATGTGCGGGAATGTTCACAGCGAGTATACCCTGTGCAGCATCGGCCGCAACCTCAACCTTTGGGACAAATGTCGGAGGGACCTCTCTCATAGGCAACTGAGAAGTAGGCAGCTCTGAACGTTTACTAAGCAACAGAGCCAAATCAAGCGCTAAGGCACGTGAAGAAGTATCAATCGAAAAGGCTCTCTTATAAACACTCAACAATTCTGCGGGACAACAAATCTTTCTTCTTACACACTCATTCTGCAGGTGCTCTACCATCACCTGTATCACTTTCTTTTGCATTTCTAACGTATATTGACTATATGTGTCATATACTTCATCTGGAGTTATCGACATATCCGAAATCCATCTTATCGCATCCTTTATACAAATTCGCGCTTCCTCTCCTTTTAATTCTCGGCGAGGAGAAAACTGTTTCTGTAAGTACATAATACCTAAACTACCACCATCTGCTTCCTCATTCTGTAACTCTTTCAACTCCTTCCTATACTCAAAAATCTTCTCAACATGCTCATATACCTTCTCCGCAGTATCTCTGGACAACGCTAAGGCGTTCAAATCCCGTAACCCTTGTGGGAAATCTACATCATTTAGTCTATTCCACATTATACTCAAATGAGTCCCTAATCCTTCAATAAAAACATTTTTCTCAGGAATACTTTTTAAATTTTCGAGTGTGGAAAAAACATCGGCTTGTTCACCCTTCTCCATACAATGTTTAGCCCAAGCAATCAATTCACTCTTTTTGTCTGGGGACACAGTATTACGAGTCACAACCCTTGGTCTCGCTCCCTGGTCTACTACAAGCGATACAGAATCATTTGGAAGAAGAAGAGTAGGCACATGCTGAATATCAACAGGTGAAGGCAAGGGGGCAGGCAAAGGAGCAACGGCTGGAAGAACAACAGGAAGAACAGCAGGGAGGACCGGAGGAACTATAGGAGGGGGAACAACAACGGGAAGGGGCAAAGCGCCAGGAGGAGGGACGTACGGAGGTGGCGCGGAGGCATCGGGCCTTCGTTCATGCAAAAGTTTATTAATCAATTCATCTGACGTATGAAAATCTTTTGAAGGGTAGATTTTCTGAATGCCTAATTGAAACGCCCTGTTCATGTTCCTAACTGACTCCAATTGTTTATGTTGATCATATAACCGTGCCTTTTCGACACTTGTCATATGTCTACGCATATGTTTCTCTCTACTCTTTTGTTGCTGCAAAGCTTCTGTTTTCCAACTGTGCAATGCGTCAAATGCTGCAGGTCTAGCCTTTTTCTTTACTAATACAGACTCTAAATATTCTATCCGAGGGATTTAAAAACTACCATTGGTTGGCCACCGAAGATTAGAATTATGTCTGGTCTGTCTGTGCCAAATGTCATTAAATGCTATACTACCAAAGCCTTTCTTATAGTACATAGTACATGCCGGCGACCCCTCCTGTGGTGCGGGACGGCTATCTTCCAAAGATTGTCTGTCGCTGCGGAATAATGCCCTAAAGCAGGCATACAATTTCCCAGGCATATCAAAGTTCTGGTGTTACCTGGTTAAATAATTGTGCTCGCGAGCACAATGCTCCAAATTCAAATTGTCAGGGTTAGATTAAGAATCGGGACACGATTCACCTGACCAAAGGACTGGGAGGACCGATCGGGTTACTAAGGACAATGCTAAGGACCCACGTGTCTGGTGATTTTCAGCAAATTTACCCACCTCAAATATATGGACCCTCGTCAAAACGTCATCTCGGGCTGCAGCTCACCGTTCAGGGATCGGATCGTGCAGTTCCGTCGAGGAATTTGCTTCTCGTCTAGAGTGGCCATTTCTGTTGGCACCGTCCGATCCCGGTCCGATAGCCGAGCCAACCTTCAACGAGACAAAGTCAATCTTGAGGGTCCCTATTCGGGCGCCATCTGTGGAATCAGAAAAAATACAATATTACGGCTGTTACATCAAGCAAAGGAAAATACACCGACACGGGCTTGTAAAGATTCCCAGAATCTTTATTACAAAACTGAACAGTATTCAACAAAGTACACAAATAGCTATTTGGCCGTCAATACATCATAGAGACCACCAGCAGGGTTCAATGTGAGCAGTGAACAGAATTTCCTAGCTGGACATTGACACATTTATACAATTTGTAAAAATGATATCCAGCCCCTTACAAGTTAATAATACATTGGGCTAGGGTCGCGCCAGGTTCACTTTCCTAATTTACATATCTCGTGCATGCGGTTTACTTTTTAATACATTTACTAACACACTCCATTATTCTTTAATTTAATGTTACACTCTTTTCGTATCATTTTAATACAGATCAAACAAATGTTTCACATATCGTATTTGGATAGCTTTACTGTTCTTGTATACTTGTAGTTTAACATTGCTGATTCAAGTAATCCCCTGCTCCCGAGGTCAACAAAGGACAAGGTCTACATGACCCTAACATGTAGCCTGAAGGCAGGTTGGACATTAACTCTCCTACAGAGGTTGAAGAGGTTAAGGCAAGAAGAAGAGCACATGAGACGGCCATTTTAGATTACAGGGTGACTTTGTACAAAAACCCAAAAATGGCAGTTCTAACCTAAAATGGAGGCTTGATTCAAGATGGTGGCTTACATCAATTTCTAAGGTCAAGACCTTGCCGTAGAGAGTTATTTGTGTACAATTTTAAGCAACTTGGCATAGGCCAATATACATACAATCGTTACAATATGAGGCACAATTTAATATCCAGTTTGACAAACTGGAATCTGTGCGCGGGAGTTCTCTAGTTGGTTGGTGGTGATTCCACACAGGGACTATGTTTCCAGATGGGAAACCTGAGGGGGCAGGGGAATCTGTGCGTTGTAGGTAGGTTTTAGCAGTTGGTTGTAGAGGCGTAGAGTTGTGACTAAGTTGTGATGCGCCGAAGTATTTGTTTTAGCCATTCTTTGTGTCTGCGAGTTGGTGAGCGTATGTTGAGTGAGATGTTTGAGAAGGTGAGATTGTTAGTAGGTTGGGCTTTTTTTGGACGGATCCGCTACACTAGATTTTGTTGGGGGGTTTTGTGGTATCTTGCAGGCTTTTATTAACACGTCTATTAATACAGCATATTGGCCAGGTGCCGGAGCACCATTCCAGTGTTCTACGTGATTACTGTCAGGAATAAGGGCCTGTGGTGCAGGAGGAAGCAGGTACGCCATATCTAAAAACTACAATTCCCAGCAGGCATGGGGAAATGTGTAGTTCCTTGGGCCTGTCGGTACTCAGCTGCCTGCACTTTGCAATTAGGGATTGGGCTCTTAACGGCCGCCCGCCCATGCTCATGTGATTAATGTTGGAGAGCATGGGCGGCAGCGGCGATGGCGGCAGGAGCGAAGCAGGAACGCTGAAGGTGTAAGTGAGTGGCGGGAAGGAATCACGCCGGTTATGTCGCAAGGCATCTTTATATCCCGGGGTGCGGCGGCACACGCTTCTTAATCTGCTCCAGAGCTACAGGTCCGGGTCAGCCGCAGTAGGCTCCCGGAACATCAGATAAGTGTTTCTATGTTTGTTTACTTGGCCGGTTTACGGCATTAACATGGAGTAAATCAAAAGCTTCAAGTATTTATGTCCGGACGTCTGAGGAAAACGTCCGGACCAAAAGTTAAGTGCAGGCACATAAATCCTTGGTTATTGGGCAAGATAAATGCCAGTCTGGTAGCCGGCACATTGCTTACCTCACGTTCTAAGCATCAGGGAAAATTCAACTCTTCTTATCCGCATTTCCAGTTATTAAGTTTTTTCTATGTGCAGTGTATTATGTTAATCCATGTTTTGTGAGGCATGTGAACGTCTCAATGTTCTCTCTTCATTATCAGTGTATTATGGTTTTAAGTCATTTCTAGTTATTCGCTTTTCCCAAATGGAGAAAAGCGCCTTTCTATGTGCATTATGTTGTGCTAATCCATGTTTGCTCACGATTTGTGTAGGGTGGCGTGTTATGTATTAATTAATTACTGAAGGTAGAGTCAGGTCAGGTTGCAGGAGTATTAAGCTATCTAGTCAGGATTTGTAGGGGTCTTTTGTCGTTTTATGTCTTGTTGTCTTCCCTTCCTTCCCTTTATTGGTCCATCCCCTTTCCCTAACTCCTTCTTCCCCCCATTGGCTGCCACGTGGCTACCTGTAATTCGAACATTCAGGCGCCCGGGCCAACCACGGTGGGAGGGGTCGATCCATTCGGCTTCTGTGGTTCGGGAGAGGGGATTGAAATCCTCCTCCCTTAAGTTCAGTTGTGACAATTACAACGACCCTTGTTCTGTCTTTTACATTTGGTGGAATCTTGGAGTGACCTTGGATAACCCCCCGTTTGTTTTTGTAATCTAAAATCAAGTGTCACAATTCAGGCAACTGCCTTAAACTATTTGCTGTGCCGTTGTTCAACCACACATTGTGCATCAACATTGTTGCTGAACAACGCATACAGTACCCACAGTATCTTCACAGTTACACGCATTTCCAAGCACCTGTTATATGTAAATATCTGCTAAGCTTGGTCACTCTGAAGAGGGGTGGGGTGAGGCAGGCATGGTATCACAAGTAAGGACACAGACACAAAGGTACAAACATCCAGGCGCCCGTGCCAACCACGGTTGGAGGGGTCGATCCATTCGGCTTCTGTGGTTCGGGAGAGGGGATTGAAATCCTCCTCCCTTAAGTTCAGTTGTGACAGAATCAACAGCCCCCGATTTCGGGATTACTGAACCACCCAGGCCAAATGGATAACCCTCCCTCGTTAGCGGAAGTGCTAAAGGCACTTCAGGAGATTCAGGTGGAATTGATACATGTCAGACAGGAATCTAGTACTCTGAAGAATCAAGTACAAGGATTGGTAGCACAAGGGACTCCTTTGGAGGAAGCAGGGTCTTCTACCAGTAGAGCAGGAACAAGAACGCCCACTGTGGTGGTTCAAGCTCCCAGTAGTGTACCATTGGCTGCACCTGAAAGATTTTCTGGGGATCCAAAAAAATACATGACGTTCTTGACCCAGTGTAGGTTACATTTCCTGTGTAAACCATCAGCCTTTGAGACTATTCAAGCAAGAACTGCCTTTGTGATTTCATATCTAACAGGAGATGCGGCCGCTTGGGCAATGCCATTGGTACAGAAAGATGATCCATTATTGTATAATTGGGATAATTTTCTGGCAGAATTTGGTCGATTATTTGACCGAAGGGAAGTGTCATTGGCACAAGACAAGGAGTTATTGGCACTAAAACAGGGTACCAGGGATTTGGTTTCTTATGTGACACACTTGAATAGACTGGTAATTGAAACAGATTGGCCAGAAAATAAACAGACAGTTTTATTCTATCAGGGATTGAAAGAAGAATTAAAAGACGCTATGGCACAGGTGGAGCCTCAGCCCAACACATGTACAGCTATGATTGATTTGGCATTAAGGTTGGACCATAGGATGAATGAACGAAAAGGAGATAGGAAAAAACCAGAGGTGGTACCTTTTGTACGATTGGATAGAGGAAGGGTGAACAGAAATGGTGAAGGGGAACCTATGCAGATTGGAGGGGTGAGGGGACCTTTATCGGCTATAGAAAAGGAGCAGAGGAAGGTTAATAATTTGTGTTTGTACTGTGGTCAACCTGGACATTATATTCGTACTTGTCCAAATACCCCCAAGAAGATAGGTGGTGGAGATAAGAGCAAAAGCGAGTCGGGAAAAGGATTGGGCCGGCCTTAGGGGGAACACAGGTGTCAGGCTCAATGGTTGAAAAGTTCCCCACTTGGGTAGCAAATACTTCACGAAAAGGTAATTCTCATTTGTATATCTTGGTAACTTTATTTTTTGCTTGTACTAAACAGATGGTGTCAGCCATGATAGATTCAGGGGCAACTGGAAACTTTATTGACATTGATTTGGCCAAAAGACTGGGGTTACCATTGCACGAAAAGACTCAGGTGGAAGGGGTGCAGTCGGTGGATGGGTCACCTTTAATTTCAGGACCCATTTGTCAACAAACTCAACCCATAGAAATGAGGTGTCAGTCTGGACATGTGGAGGACATTGTACTGGATCTAATTGCAGCTCCCCAATTTGGTCTTATTTTAGGAATTCCTTGGTTGACTCAGCATAATCCAAGAATTGATTGGGTAGCTAGAGAGATTTTTTTTGAGAATCCAGAATGCATTGGTCACATTGAGGAGGAGGTGAGTCCTGCATTGTTTTTGGCAGATCAGCCACGGGCAGTGCAAGTGGTGGGGGCTGTGGGGTTACAGGTTCCGGCTCAATATCAAGTGTTTGCAAATGTGTTTGACAAAGGAGGAGCGGAACAATTGCCTCCCCATAGACCATATGACTGTGTTATAGAGTTAGAACCCGGGGCTAAACTGCCATGTAGCAGAATCTATGCATTAACAGAAACCGAAAACCAACATCTGAGAGAGTATTTGGATGATATGTTAAAGAAAGGATTCATTCGACATTCCACATCACCAGTCTCATCTCCATTGTTTTTTGTGCCTAAAAAAGAAGGTACGTTGAGGACATGTATTGATTATCGTGCCTTGAACAAAGTGACAGTAAAAAACAGATATCCACTCCCTTTAATTTCTGGATTGCTGGATCAAGTGAAAACAGCAGTGGTATACACAAAACTTGATTTACGTGGAGCTTATCATTTGATTCGTGTCAAAAAAGGTGATGAGTGGAAAACTGCATTTAGAACTAAGTTTGGACTGTTTGAATATTTGGTTATGCCTTTTGGTTTGTGTAATGCTCCTGCGGCATTTCAATTTTTTATGCAGGAGGTTTTGAGTGAGTTTTTGGACATTTTTGTTATTGTATATATTGATGACATTCTAATTTATTCTAATTCACAAGAACAGCATGTGAACCATGTAAGGGCAGTGTTAAAGAAATTGCAAGAACATCAGTTATATGTGAAATTGGAAAAATGCGCCTTTCATGTGAAAAGAGTGGAGTTTTTGGGTTTCATTTTGACCCCGGAAGGGATAATTATGGACAAAAGCAAGGTGCAAGCAGTCCTGGACTAGCCCAAACCCCAGTGTGTCAAAGATATTCAATCTTTTTTGGGGTTCACCAATTTCTATAGACAATTCATTAATAATTTTTCTCAGATTGTGGCACCGATAACAAGGTTATTAAGAAAAGTAACAAGTTTTTGTTGGGATGTGGGGGCGGAAAAGGCTTTTCAAGAACTAAAAATGGGATTTACCACAGCTCCAGTATTACGACATCCAGATTTGGATAGGATGTTTCAAGTAGAAACTGATGCGTCCAATGTGGCCATAGGAGCAGTATTATCTCAGAAGGATCCAGAAGGGAGTTGGCATCCAGTAGCCTATTATTCACGAAAGCTCACTCAATGTGAACAAAATTATTCCATCCCTGATAAAGAATTGTTAGCTATCAGGGCAGCTTTCTTGGAATGGAGACATTATTTACTGGGGGCTAAACATCAGGTGGTGGTAGTGACAGACCATAAAAACCTACAGTACTTTAAGACGGCTCACACATTGAGTCCTAGACAACTACGGTGGTCTCAATTTTTCAACGAATTTGATTTTGTGGTGACCTTCCGCCCGGGAAAAAGAAATGGAAAAGCAGATGCCTTATCACGCCAACAAAACATGGACAACATGGTATCGGAAACTAAATCTATAATTCCGGCAGAGAAGGTGGTAGGAGCCGTAGTCTCTAAATTGATGAAGCAGGTGAAACAGGCAATGAGGAATCAAAAGAATCAGAGATGGGGAGTGAATAACCCTTTGGAAACATTTAAAGAGAATCTCCCTTATTATGATGGCAGATTATATTTGCCCACTTTGGAACTCCAAACGAAGGCTATGCATTTGCATTGGTGCCATAATTCCCCTCTGGCTGGACATTCAGGGAGTAAAAAGACACAGACTTTAGTGGAAAGATACTTTTGGTGGCCCAATTTGAAACAAGAGATAATCAAGTACGTGCAGGAATGTGAAATCGGCGTACGAAGTAAAGCTGATCACACCAAGAAGTCAGGATTACTTAAACCCTTGCCCACTCCCACCAAAATATGGACACACATATCAATGGCCTTTATCACAGATTTACCACCGGATGATCAGTATGATACGATTTGGGTGGTAGTAGATTACTTGTCTAAACAGGCTCACTTTGTGCCTTGTAGAGGTATTCCAGGAGGAGGGGAATTGGCAGAATTGTTTTTGCAGCATGTGGTTCGCCTGCACGGACTACCACGTACTATTGTGTCTGATAGGGGACCGCAGTTTACATCAAGGTTTTGGCGCGCTTTCTGTCAGATGTTAGGAATCAATTGTGCCCTGTCTACTAGTTACCATCCTCAGACGGCTGGACAAACTGAAAGAGTTAAACAGACGCTGGAGCAATATTTGCGCTGTTATTTACATGAAGGAATGGAGTCGTGGGTTCAAGCCTTATGGTTAGCGGAATTCACTTATAATAACGCGGAACATGCTTCCCTGGGAATGGCTCCCAATGAGTGCTTGTATGGGCAGGTACAGGAAATGTTACCAGAACAGCTACCAAATGTTGAGAATTTTCCAACACTCCAAAACAGAAAACTATTGCTTCTAACCATCAGACAGAAGGCGCGAGATAATTTGGAATATGCAAAAACTCAATATAAGTTGTACGCAGACAGAAAGAGAAGGGAGGCTCCGCAGTACAAGGTAGGGGATAAGGTATGGCTATCCACACGCAATTTGCCTCTAATTGGATCTCGAAAATTTGCTCCCAAATTTATTGGACCCTATGAAATAATAAAAATTGTGTCAGAAGTTGCTGTGAAATTGTGTTTGCCTAAATCTCTGAGAATCCACCCGGTATTCCATGTGTGTCTGCTTAAACCCGCAGCGCCTGGAACACGCGTGCAGAGACCACCAGCTATCCACAAAGAGGGTCATACGGAATATGAAGTAAAGCAGATCTTGGACTCAAAAAGGAGGAGACAAGTGTTATGGTATTTGATCCGGTGGGCTGGTTATGGACTGGAAGATTGCTCCTGGGAACCTGCTAGTGCAGTGCATGCACCTCGTCTGGTAAAAATGTTTCATGCAAAGTACCCGGAAAAGGCAGGTCCTGGGAAGAGCCCTGGAAGGGGAGGTAATGCCAGGAATAAGGGCCTGTGGTGCAGGAGGAAGCAGGTACGGCATATCTAAAAACTACAATTCCCAGCAGGCATGGGGAAATGTGTAGTTCCTTGGGCCTGTCGGTACTCAGCTGCCGGCACTTTGCAATTAGGGATTGGGCTCTTAACGGCCGCCCGCCCGTGCTCATGTGCTGTTGATTAATGTTGGAGAGCATGGGCGGCGGCGGCGACGGCGGCAGGAGGAAGCAGGAACGCTGAAGGTGTAAGCGAGTGGCGGGAAGGAATCACGCCGGTTATGTCGCAAGGCATCTTTATATCCAGGGGTGCGGCGGCACACGCTCCTTAATCTGCTCCAGAGCTACAGGTCCGGGTCAGCCGCAGTAGGCTCCCGGACCATCAGTTTAGTGTTTCTATGTTTGTTTACTTGGCCGGTTTACGGCATTAACATGGAGTAAATCAAAAGCTTCAAGTATTTATGTCCGGACGTCTGAGGAAAACGTCCGGACCAAAAGTTAAGTGCAGGCACATAAATCCTTGGTTTTTGGGCAAGATAAATGCCAGTCTGGAAGCCGGCACATTGCTTACCTCACGTTCTAAGCATCAGGGAAAATTCAACTCTTCTAATCCGCGTTTCCAGTTATTAAGTTTTTTCTATGTGCAGTGTATTATGTTAATCCATGTTTTGTGAGGCATGTGAACGTCTCAATGTTATCTGTTCATTATCAGTGTATTATGGTTTTAAGTCATTTCTAGTTATTCGCTTTTCCCAAATGGAGAAAAGCGCCTTTCTATGTGCATTATGTTGTGCTAATCCATGTTTGCTCACGATTTGTGTAGGGTGGCGTGTTATGTATTAATTAATTACTGAAGATAGAGTCAGGTCAGGTTGCAGGAGTATTAAGCTATCTAGTCAGGATTTGTAGAGGTCTTTTGTCGTTTTATGTCTTGTTGTCTTCCCTTCCTTCCCTTTATTGGTCCATCCCCTTTCCCTAACTCCTTCTTCCCCCCATTGGCTGCCACGTGGCTACCTGTAATTCGAACATCCAGGCGCCCGTGCCAACCACGGTGGGAGGGGTCGATCCATTCGGCTTCTGTGGTTCGGGAGAGGGGATTGAAATCCTCCTCCCTTAAGTTCAGTTGTGACAATTACAACGACCCTCGTTCTGTCTTTTACATTTGGTGGACTCTTGGAGTGACCTTGGATAACCCCCCGTTTGTTTTTGTAATCTAAAATCAAGTGTCACAATTCAGGCAACTGCCTTAAACTATTTGCTGTGCCGCTGTTCAACCACACATTGTGCATCAACATTGTTGCTGAACAACGCATACAGTACCCACAGTATCTTCACAGTTACACGCATTTCCACGCACCTCTTATATGTAAATATCTGCTAAGCTTGGTCACTCTGAAGAGGGGTGGGGTGAGGCAGGCATGGTATCACGAGTAAGGACACAGACACAAAGGTACACGTTTCAACATCTTTATTAAGTTTGACTGGGGTTTGAGACTGCCTAGCTTGCCCTAATTCTATAATGGGAGTAGTCTCGACCATCAAAGTAAATAAAATGGACCAAGTCAGTCAGTTAAACAAAGGAAATAGTCTGTGTAGGAAGCCTATACTTGCCCTCATGTTTCACAATAACTAACGGTAGGAAAAGGTATGAAAATAAAGAGTGTGTCAAAAGAATGTCAGAATGGCAATGAAAGTGGCTCACCACTTCCTTCCCCAAGTTAAGTTCAATGGGGTTCTTACAAAGTTCCTTCAAGGTGGGTAGTATGCACAGTTCAAAGATCTCCCATAAATCTGTTAGGCTTCCAATGGCTATTTAAATGTCAGTTCAATATGCATCACAGTTCTCTTCTATGGATTTTTTCGGGCTTCCCTCACCTGACTTTACAATTGTAAAACAAACAGATGTTCACAAAGTTCCTTCTTGGTTACTTTCACAGGCTTTCCTTGCCTGTCTTCAAACACTTAAACACGGCTAAACCACTTTCCAGACAAACAACTTTGCTTATCAGAGCTTGGGGAGAACTCCCTTCCCAACCTTTGTACCTCTCTTTCACAATGTTCACCTGTCAGAGACCTTTGCAACCGCATGGTATTATCATCCCCAATGCGTGACCACTCAAACAGCAGGGTCCTTATTATTATCGCCTTGCCAGAGACTTTCGCAACCGCACAGTATTCTCAACCCAATGCGTGACCACTTCTGACAATAGGCTCGGTTTCTTAATTTATGTGCCACTTCTACTTGGTTTCGCAGAATGGGCCCTCGGCCACTCTGTTCTTTATTTCGCAAAAATATCTGTTCACTTTCACATTAGGCTTTTGGGATCTCTGCACGCTCTCCTTCCCTCGTGCCCTTCCCTTCAGTGGCTTGCAACATATTTTGCCTTCATCATTCACTGTACTGTTATCCTTCAAGAAACATTTTACAACATGCCTTCTCACATGGCACTCCACCATTACTTTGTTTCTCATCGTCTCCATCGCCGGCCAAATACATTCAATCTTTCAGTTCAATGACTTTATCCTTCAACGTGTAGCCTTCCGTGCAACACTGTAGCTTTCCACAATCATGCGTATCACAAACCGGGCTCTTCCTTTCTTTGAACTAACCGGCTGTGATTGCTTTCGTGTGTCCTTCTGTTTACAACTTGTCGAAGTCCGGGTCTTGCCCACCTGCATCTCGGACACTCCTGGGTGTCCTTGTGGCCCAGGGAATGAAGCGAGCAGTCTGCTGGTGCATGGAGGAAAGGGACTAGCCGGCCCCGCGACTCCCTTCTCGGAACCCTCCTGGCTTCTTGTCGACACAGCTCCCTCAATACGCTTTCTCCTGCCTCAACTAACAGCCTTGTCAGCGTCTCAGCGTTCAGTTCTCCCTGGCCTGGTTCTCTGCGGCTCTCTCTCAGCTGCTCCTCCATCTTGCCATCCAGCTTGCCTTCCTTCTTGGCCCCTGCCTTCTTCTATGTGTCTTCCTGTTCTCCACCTTTTATAGTCTGAAAAACAGTCCATGAGTTTCAGGTGTGTGTTATTGTGAATGATTGCCTGACCTTGCCTGGCCTTATCTTGCTAGTCTAGGTCTTCCTCTTCCTCATCTCAGTAGTAATCTTATGTTATGTTACCTGAATCTATAGCATGCACATTCACCAGAAGGCATCTTGCCATGAGGCGAGCAGAGTTGAGCAAAGCTAGACGAAAAAGGTCTTCAGTTTACGTCTGAATTCCAAATGATTCTCAGTCTGGATGAGGGCCAGAGGTAACTTATTCCAAAGTTTACCGGCAGCGACTGAAAAGGCCCAGCCGCCTGTTCTGGTGAGGTGATATTTAGGGATGGCTAGTAAGAGTGCATTTTTTTAAAAAGTTTTATTTTCATTTGGAAGTAACAACAATTTACGTTCAACAAGTATGCCACACTATAGCTTATAGCAAAATTAACTTACATTATAACTTTGTTGTCTATTTCTGTTCAACTGAACCCCCCAAGTTTTTACCCTTTTATTCTAGGTCTTTTACCCCCTCCCTGCACCCAAACCCCTTCCCCTTACGTCCCAGAGACTTTTATCTCTAAGAGTGCATTATTAGAACATAATGTCCGAACAGGAGTATAATAAGGACATTTATCCTGCAAATACTCAGCACCCAGATGGTAATATGTGCGGTGGACAAGGCAAAGCAGTTTGAACTCAATCAGCTTGGCCAGAGGGAGCCAATGAAGAGCCCTAAGTACTGGACTGATGTGAGCACCATAGGGAGTTGCAGTGGCAGTCTGAGCAGCCAGACTCTGTAAACGTTGAAGCCGATGGAACAAACACAAAGGTTGGGCCAGATAAAGAGAGTTACAGCAATCAATCCGACTGTTAATAAGGGAGGCAACTTCCAAAGGGTGTAGATGGGCTGATAAGGAAAGGAGGGGAGTTATGGGAGTTGTAGTATCCCATAAAAGTAGAAGGAATATGGGGTAAATAACTGTCAGGAAATGGGGGATACCATGTCTCACCTTCCAGTGTCTACTCCCCACTCCCTGAGGACCTCCTGCCCAGGTGATCCTCCCTTGCTTTTCCACCCCTAGGTCGGGATCCAATGGCGATGGCCGTTTCCTGGCCACCTGAATAATGGATCCCCAAGGACTGAGTCGTGAAACACCTTCAGGGTTTTCACAGTGGTAATGGATAACCAGTCGAGAAGAGCAGGCCCTTTACATTCTACCTGTCTGAAACCTTGAAACTGTATGTAATCAATAAACTATTAATTTCAGTTGGGTTTATTCAGAATTGATCCAGGAAAATATAGTTGCTAAGCAGGCACATGCATGACACATTGAGCTTGTGCTGGGTTTTCTAATAGCATGGTGGTACTAGGAAATTCGTTTTTCCATTGCAAGTATGGACCTACAAGTCCCAGCACACAGTGGAAAAACAAGGGCTGGCTCACAATGCCACGCATGACATGGAGCTGCTTGACATCAATTTCAAACCATTCAGCGTTGTTTTATCTCATTTCGAAAATTTGAGAGGATGTTTTCCATCTTCTAACACGCTTGGTTGCTTTTTTTATCCGCATTCATTGTTCCTATTTTGTTTTTCTAAAACTAATAAGATTTTCACATTATTGTAGTCTTATTAGTTTTGTAGAATGTTCACAGTAAATAAACAATGACTCTGGAACCTCCTCCAAGTCTACATCAGACTCTCCCTGTCGTTTCTACAGTTCAGGAAGGCAAGACCCTCTTCTTCAAGGAATGGCTCCTCCATAACACCTAGGTCCACATACCCTCCACTCCCCACCCTACCTATGACTGGGTGATCTGCTCCCCAGTGTTTCCTTGTCTGGTTGCTTGTAGATCCCTTGCTGCCAAATTGCCCCTGCCTCTGTTCTCAGCTCCCCATTCATTTGTCTATCTGCTTCCCTCATCGGGGTCTTGCCCCCTTTTGATTGTAATGCTATTCATTACTTCCCAAAGTTGGGTCCGGACTCAATAATTACCCTAATAATAATAATAACAATCACATCTTCGAATTGTCTGTCAATGGATGGGAAGTATGGGGCAAGCTCACAAATTACTGTGTTCCACTGCCGTGTGGGCCGAGCCTTGTGTGTATGCATTGATTGACAACATTTATTTATTCTGTTGGTTGCCATTTAAATGAATGCCACTAATAAACTTTTAATGCACTTAGGTTTGTTGGAACGGACACAGTACTGTTAGATACAGGAAAAGGAAATAGTGGATTGCAATTAAAAAAAACAGAATGCAAAGCCTCAGCTGAGCTTTACATTGATGAAGGGATGTTTACTTTCTAGAGAGATATGGGAGTTTTGGGAATAACAAGAGGGCATTACATGAGAAATGACATTTATTGCATTTTTCCTTCTTAGGTGTTGAATGTTGTTAATTTCAATACAATCACAATCTCCTTTCTCCCTGCCAACCCCATCTCCCTTTCTTTTTTCTTTTTCCCTCCTGACCACCATACTCCACCACTCACAGTCAGACATCTTGGAGCTCTCTTTGGCAGTGAACTCAAACTCCCTCACTTTATCACTGCTACTGCAGCCGGGATTAACCACCTAGTTATTAGGAAAATCCGTCCACTGTTCACTGAGCACTCAACCAATATGCTAAGTTCTAACCTTGTCCTTAGTGAGCTTAGAGATTTCTCTAGCCTTCACCTGTGCCTTCCCCTTTGCTCCTTTGCAACCCTCTCAGCACTGAACTTTGCTACATAAACCCTCCTTAATCTGCTTAGATCCTCTCAAACTTCAGCTTTCTATGCACAATCGACCCCGCCTTATTGTTTTACACCACTTTTTCAAATCACTTCACAGCATTTCCTCCCACTACCTTGATGAGGGGATCTCTCTTTACTCTCCCTTTGTAGCTCCACATCCTCTCTTATCAACCTGTCTGTTCCTTGCCCCCCTTTCCACTCACTCACTAACTCTACTGGCCCCACTTCACTGGCCTTCCATACCCACCAAGGTAACCCAATCTACAGAAATATTTAAAGCCAGGCCCAAGTGCCACTCGCTGTCCTTTAAATGGGCATTTGTGACTAATTCACAGGCTGGAGAATGTGGTCTGAAATACAGGCGGGATTACTACGGGCATCGCCCTAGTAATCCCTATCAAGGCCAAGTAACTAAGTCAGGAACACCTAATACTGGTATTATGTCTTCAGATGCCTCAAGTACTGAACTAGACTCTACTACGGAACCAGAAACTGCACAACTGGCAGGTTCCAGCAACATTGCTACAACAGACGCAGATGTTCATTTTTTAGAAAAGGACCTATCAGACGCGGACAAAAGAAGATATCCCCCCAGAAAGAAGATACAGAAGAAGACCTAGTGGTTAACATATCCTCTTACAGACTCTCTCGTCTTGAACTACAGGTCCTTAGGAAAGGGCTTTCATTTGTTCCACAGAACAACAGCACGTTTCTTAAGGAGAAGATTGATTTCTTTAAACTAGTAAGGAAAATGAAACTGAAACTATTCTTTGCAGGCTTGGAAGAAGATGGTCAAGAACACGAGGAGGAATCTGAGTACCTTGAGATCAGCCCAAAGAGCATGTTTAACCCGCCAGTGCAGAACCATGTCCTGTCTACTTTCGAGAAGGCAATACTTCAAGACCTTAATAAACTGCAGTTTAAAAGTAAAGGATCGGGTAACTTCTCAGTATGGGAGCGCCAAACATTGAAGAACTTGTTGGATAACAACACAATAATTTTTAAACCAGCGGACAAAGGGGGTGCCCTCGTGCTAATGGATAAACAGGATTATTTGGAGGAAACAGAGAGGCAACTGTCTGATAAGGAAGCATACCAAGAAATTTCATTTAACCCAACAGCACGAGTTATGACTCTGATAGAGGAGACGCTGGTTGAAGCGGAGAGGAGGGAGGTCATATCCGAGAAAACACTGAGGTTTTTGGAGAACAAACATCCCATAATCCCGGTACTATATATACTCCCCAAAATTCATAAAAGACTTTTAAAGCCTCCAGGACGTCCGATAATTGCTGCAACTGAGAGCCTTTTAGAGCCACTTGCACAGTACCTGGACAGGATTTTACAACCTCTAATAGAGAACACGCCAACGTTTCTGCGGGACACTATGGCCTTTCTGAAAAAACTTCAAGGAGTACAATTTGTTGAAGGACGGGACACATTGTTCACAATGGATGTGACGTCGTTGTACACAAATATTGTCCATTAATCAGGACTTGAGGCAGTAGAATGGCTGCTATTAAATTGAGAGAATTGCCAAGGTGACCGTGTGTTTGTATTGACCTTACTGAAGCTCGTTCTGATGAACAACTTCTTTAAGTTCGATGAGAGGTACTTTTTGCAAATTTCAGGAACCAGCATGGGAGCAGCCATGGCTCCTTGCTATGCGAATATATATATGTATTTTCTTCAACATGAACACGTGATTTCGTTGCCAAGATGTTCGAGACACCTGACAATGTACACCCGTTACATCGATGACATCTTCGGGATCTGGAGTGGACCGGAAGATGAATTACGAGATTTTTTCAATATGATGAACCAGATGCACCCGAGAATTCAATTCACAGCTCTCACGTGCAAGTGCAATATTAATTTTTTGGACGTTGAGGTCTATGCTCAAGCACAGAAATTGGAGACCCGCATTTTCACGAAAGCCACTGACAGGAACAGCCTGTTACTCGCTACTAGTTTCCACACACAGAGAACACTGGACAGTGTCCCCCTGAGCCAATTCCCATGGTATAGGCGTAACATCTCAGAACCCGCGGAGTCCATACGGCAATCTGCCATGTTGGAGAGGAAATTTGAAGAAAGGGGCTATGAACATACACTCATTGAAAACGTGAAAGACCGAGTTAGTAAAGTCCAAAGAGACACCTTGCACACCTAAAGCTCAGAAGACCAGCGAGATTCTTGTATATGTTACAACACACTCTACGCAAAGTAGGAGAATCAAGAGGATTATACAGAAACATTGGGCAATGCTACAAATGGACCCTAAATTACAACAACTCTTTCCGCAAACACCCACATTCGCATATAAAAACAATAAGGCGCTGCGCAGTAGCCTCGTTAAAGCAGAGTTACAAACTCCGAGATCAGACACGAGTGCATTTAGGGGCACGATACCCTGCCTGAATTGCCAACACTGTGCTAATGTTATCAAGGGTAATAGTGTTAGACATCCACATTCAGGTAAACCAATCTGGCTGAAACATTCATGTACATGTGATGCAGTGAATGTGATCTATGGCCTAAAATGTCCTTGCGGCTTTTACTACATGGGGATGACCACTAGGAAGGCCAAGATACGCTGGACGGAGCACAAATCAAATATCCATACCAAGAGTCAAAAATCACCAGTAGCGGCACACTTTGCAGAAGCCAGACACACAGTAGCCCAATTGAAATGCGTCAAATTGGAACAGGTGAAATTGGGGCCAAGGGGAGGTGATATCATAAGGAAGCTTCAACAGATAGAAATCTTGTGGATTGAGCTGCTGGATTGCCTAAGTCCAAGGGGCATGAACCTTGAATTTGATTTGATGTGTTTTGTTTAATTACCCTTAGCTTTATGTTGAGAGTCCCTTCAATTTATTGACCTCTGACTGTCATGCTGACTGTATAGGATATGAGTATTGACTAGATGTGGAATTGTACTCAACAATTTTCTCATGTACCGTCAAGATACATGTCTTGTTGAGTAACATGCTGCAGGGTGGCACTTAGATTGTGAACGGCTTCGATACTCGCCCTGGGGGTTCCAAGTGGGGCAGATCACTGAGACAGAGTTCTGCTTCTCATCCATTATCTGCCATACCCTATTCGATTGCATTGCCGATGCAAATTACAGACCACTAACGAATTTGGTAAATTTTGCCTATTCTGTGTTGGAATATGCTGTTAATTGACTTGCAGATTGTGAACGGTTTGGATGCCCAGATTTGGGTGCTTCCAGTGCGGCAGTATGTTGAGACATGTATCTGCCTCTGGATGTGAATCACTTTGTTCAAGGGTCGACAGTTAATGTAAATGCCTGAATTTGCGAATTGCATGGATCTATTTATGTTCCATCCCTTGGTTGTCTTAATAGACCACAGAAGACATCGACTTTGGCATGGCTTTTTGATACTTTTGTATTGATGAACTTGGCGGTAATTGGGGCACCAGCAGACTTTTATCTGCAATTCCCCCCAGAACTGTATCAAGGAAATTGGATAACATTGTTACTTGAGATCTAGGTGGCTATGGGTCCCAAGCAGACTTAGTTCTGCATTCCCCCTACGCCCACCTTTAGGTTTTGTTACCTATGTTCACTAGTGAACTGTGTGGCCACGGGGACCCCAGCAGACTTTGATCTGCATTTCCCCTTTTGCCCGCCTTTAGGTTTTTGTTACCTATGTGTACCTCATATATCCTTGGGGTCAATTATGAGCACGTTTTGGTTCCTAAAACATTTAATGTAATAACGCCACCCCGGAATACATATGAGTCTCTCGTTCACCTTGTCAGCAGTGTAGCGTCTTGAGGCCTTTGCGATCCAAGGTGCCTTTGGACATCTGCAGCATCACCTTGGACGTATACTTCCTGGAATGGGACTCGCTAATGCCCACTCCAAGATGGCGGCCGGTGACACTTGCACGCATGCGCGATATCGCCATGGCAACCTATAAACATAAGATACAGACAGCCCCGCGCTTATGTGTCGGACGGCTGGTTTTTCGGATACACAGCGGATATACAGCGAGGTGAGTGCTCGCACAAACGCTTCCCTTTGTTGTGAAGCAGGTATATGAGTTTGGAACTCATATTTAGGTTTGAGTGTCATGGGACGCTCGTATTGTTTAGAAGCATAGGCCCCTAACATTATGTCGAGTCATGCTTCTTCACGCCAAACGTTAGTGTTGAGTTATGTTTCTTCACGCTAACGTTAATGTTTGTATTATGCCACAATGCCTTAGTCTGTAATGCAGCCTTGACCGCTCACTTGGGGGGTCTGACCCTCTGAGTTAGGAGCCCCTTTTTAGGTGTGATTGAGTTGCACAGTATGCCCCTCACCTTTGGTCAAGGGTTGTTTAATATTGAGCTCCGAGTAGCTCTGAGTCCTAAATGGTGTGCCAATTGCACACGAGATTGCCTGTGAGGCCCTAAGGGCCTCATGCTACTTGACAGTGAGGTTTCCCCTCTTTAATGTACATACACCTTCTTTCCCTCCCCATAGGGTATCGGGTTTCCTAGAGTTCTACACCTACCTGCTACCAGACCCAGTGGTGCACTGTGGTCCCGCAAAGTCTGGTTCTACTATCTGACAACAACTACTGCTGATGGACTACGAGGTTTGTGGTCCTCCCTATATTATTAGTGATCTAGTTGTGGTAAAACATCCGAACTCTTAGTGATTGTGTTTTCTGTTATTTTCTAGAGATTTGAATTGTGAAATATTTTGAAGAATTGGAACGAATAGTCACCATAGCCCTGAGGATGGATTCTGTAGTAATCCGAAACACGTTGGCATTTGACTGAACTCAATGGTGCTATTTGAAATGGGTCTTATGGACTTTGATGAGTTCTCAAAAATATTCTAGTGGGAATCTTGTAAACACTAGTCATTTGCAATCCATTGGAAAATGCTTTTCGAACTTTTTTTGAAAAATTGTTATATTTCTTTGTGTTTTTCGTGTTATTAAAAAAACCTGTGTGTATATTCCTTTTGGGAAGTATTTTGAGTTACAATACTGGCTAAATTGCCAGCTACTTAGTTCTATTATGGAATCAGACTCACTCTCCCCTTGAGAGTTATATGTACTAACTGTTTGTGAAATACTTGATCGCTAAAATAAACTGATTAGGTCTATATCCATACTCCCCTGTATATACCACCCTTGGGGTTGCAGGGCAAATAGACCTTTGAGTGTTATCAGGGATATCATCCCATTTGGAGGGCATGTGGAGCTACCGTGTGGTAACACACGGTTTCGTTTTTCTACTGAAATACCGGCGACTCATGGAGCTGGGGACCACCATTTGCTTCTTGATGCACGCCCTGGAGGAGGGGGTTGGGAGATCCCTCTGCTCCCCAGTACATCTGTATCCTCAAATGTGTCCCTGGCCATCTTATCCCTGGAAAACCTTGCTAGCATAGAAAGGACACACCCATAGAAGGCAGAGTGTGTTTTAGCAGAGGTCCAAGTGGTTTGCTGAACTACCAAAGCCGGTTTCTGTGAATCCCACAGTGCAGTCCGGAATGCATAGCTTGTGAAGATTTGGAAGCACTGTTTGCTTAATGAAATGCAGCCCCATCATGGCAGACATTAGAAATCTTACCCGATAATAAAATGGAGGAGACAGACACCAGCTCCTACAACGCACAGTACAGCAAGCCACTCAAGGAGGGAATCCAAGATGTGACTGGGGGGATTTGTAATGTTGGCTGGTGGAGCAGCACTGCAGTATGCCAACTGATTGTCAGCATCAGTGTAGTATGGTACACAAAAACAAGACTCAATCATAAGGCGCCCTCCCGCTGTACTCACACCTAAACACTTTCTTTTTTTTTTTAAATTCGATTTTATTTGATTTTCGAAGTTAACATTTATCATCAAGGCAAAGCGAAGAAACATTTACATACAAGAATATGGGAAAAAAATAAAAAATAAAAATATCACCGTCATTTGTTTCACGCAGTGCAGTATGATTAGTTTACAATGTGTAGAACTAGGAATGTAGGAACAGGGCAAGCAAACAATAGAGCAAAAATAAGGGCAAAACCCTGGACATTCCTTACTAATGTTAACTATTTTTCCCATCCCCCCTCCCCTGCCCCGGGAAAGAGAGACGTGTCGTGTTAGGAGTGAGGTGTTACGGTTGACAGCAAGGGTTAGGTCTTTGTCAGGCGCTTTTGCATTCAAGGGTTCCACATGTGGGGGAATCGCTCTAGGTATTTAGGTGGTGTTTATGTGGTGGTTGTGAGAAGGGGGCAAGTGCGTGTCGGGGAAGTGGAAAACAGCACATTCCGATCAAGAAACAGAGTTCGTAGCATTCATGATGGGGGGTCGTCAGTGTCTGATGTTGGGTGTTCAGTAGATGTATGAGCTCTTAAAAAGTCTGACCATAGCAGTTCAGATTGTGTCGCTCTGCCATGGAGGGATGCAGTAATTTTCTCCATGGTACAAATGTTCAACACCACATTGATCCAGTCTTGTTTGGACGGGGTCGTGGGCGATTTCCATTTTGCAGCAAGTAAGGCTCGCGCCGCGAGTAACAGGTGGGGGGCTAGGCCACTCACCTTTAACCATTCCTCCTCATTTTTTTCAAGACTGAACAAGACTAGGTATGGGTCAGCCGTTCTATGGATACCATCAGTGTGTCTGATCCATCCTAGGACCTCATCCCAAAAAATCTTTATCTTTGGACACCCCCACCACATATGCCAATAGTCTGCAACTTGCCCACACTCACGCCAGCAGGAGGGGGAGGAGGATTGGTACATCTTGGATAGTCTATGCGGGTCATATTGCCAGCGATGTAGAAGTTTAATGGAGTGGAGCTTATATTGGCATGATATTGAGGTACGTGAGGCCATGATACACATTTTGTCCCACACATCGTCATCTATTTCCGTTTCCATATCAGTTTCCCACCGTCGTCTGAGTTTAAGTATGGGTCCACTAGCCCCTTCGAGAAGTAATTTGTATATAAGGGAGATCAGTCCCTTCCTATCAGTCTTGGAGTCGAGCATTTTTTCGAAGGGGGTGAGATCTCTGGCTAGTTTTTCTTTCCACTCAGGTTTAGTCAGAACTCCTTTGATTTGCAAAAAATGGAAGGTGGAGAGGACTCCAATATTTAGGGCCTCTGTTAGCTCTGGGAGAGTAATGAATGAATCACTTCGGAGGAGTTGGCCCACTCTTTCTAAACCTGCGTCATACCACGCTTGGAACCTTTCGACATTGGGGATATGGTTGTTGATGCCCGGGGACCATAGGTGACTCAGTGGGGATGGCCACGTCGTGATTCCCATCATTGCCGGGCCCTCTCGCCATATATCCCATATGGCGGCAAAGAGCGGATGGTCTCTCGTCCTTCTCAATACCCGGTTTCGTGGGGCCCATAACCATTCCCCAAGTGTTGCCGGGGCCAGATAATGATTGTCCATCTCTATCCACTGCGGCTCTTTATGATTGCGCAAATGGGGGACGAACACACGTAATTGAGCAGCGGTATAATACTTTCGGAGATCGGGGAGGCCTACCCCGCCTTTATCCTTGGGGAGTGTCAATAAAGAGTAGGCTATCCTGGGCCTTTTCCCCTTCCACAAGAATTTCAAGATTTCTCTCTTGATCTGTGTAAAGTATTGGTCCGGTATTTTGATTGGGAGCATCTGAAAGGGGTAGAGAAACCTTGGGAGAGTGGTCATTTTGACGGCATTAACCCGGCCAAGCCACGAAATTGTCAATTTGTCCCACCTGGTCAAGTCCATACGGAGCTTAGTAAGAAGCTGTGGGAAATTTGCGTCAAATAGGGAACCCAATTGTTTAGTTATCTGGACCCCTAAGTATTGCATCTTGTCGTGTTCGATCGACAGTCCCAGGGAGAAGTATTTCGCTGCGTTTACGTCAGCGTCTCCTTGAAGGGGAAAAAGCGTAGATTTAGCACGATTAATCTTGAAGCCTGAAAGGCGACCATATTCCTCCAGGAGTAAAATGGCTCGGGGGACGGACCTCTCAGGGTTTACTACATGTAAGAGGATGTCGTCGGCATACAGGGCCAACTTGTATTCCGTTTGTCCCAGGTGGATCCCCTCTATAGCATCGTCCACCCTAATCTTGTGTGCGAGCGGTTCGAGGGACAGAGCGAACAAAATGGCAGAAAGGGGACAGCCCTGTCTAGTGCCCCGCTTCAGTTGAAACCACCTGGAATGCTCTCCATTGACAAATACCGAAGCAGTGGGTGATGAGTATATTGCTCGAATTCCCCTTATAAGATTTGGGCCTAGTCCGAACTTCTTAAGGACCTCCATTAAGAAATCCCAGTCTACTCTGTCAAACGCTTTTTCCGCGTCGATGGAAAGCAGTGCAGGATTGGTGTCTAGGTTGTGGGAAGCGTGCACCAAGTGGAGTGTCTTGCGCATGGTATCCGCCCCCTGACGTCCTAGTATAAAACCCACCTGGTCGGGGTGGATGAGGCGGGGCATGAAGGATTCAATCCTAGCCGCCAGGACCCTGGAGTATATTTTGGCGTCTATGTTGAGTAGGGAGATGGGACGGTACGATCCGCACTTTTTGGGATCCCTCCCCTCCTTTGGAATAACCGCTATGAGTGCTTTGACGAATGAGTCTGGGGGATTCCCTGTTTCCAGAATTCGGTTGAACAAACCAACAAGGAAAGGTGTGAGTTGCGGGGCGAACGTTTTGTAAAAACCGGCTGTGTACCCATCCTCTCCCGGGGATTTGCCCAACGTGAGTCTCTTAATGGCTTCTTGGATCTCTTCTCCTGTAATAGGGGTATCAAGCGTTTCTGATTCAGCTCGTGTCAGTTTGGGCATATTGACGTCTTCTAAATAGGATCTAATGCTAGGGGTATCTGGTTCTTGCTCCGGAGAATAGAGAGTCTCATAGAAATCTGCGAAGGATTCTGGGATATTAGGGGAGGGCGTTCCCAAATCAGGGCCCTCATTCAATATCTCCTGAACTCTACGTTCTGCCTGTTGGGCACGGAGTCTGGCCGCCAATAACGCGTCGGCCTTGTCCCCTTTCTCATAAAATTTCTGTTTCAAGAGGAGGAGCTTGCGGGTTATTTGCTCATGATCTAAGAGGCGTAACTCTTCTCGTTTTTTCCTGGCTTCTAGGACTTTGACGGAGTCAGTAGTGTCTCCTTTATTCGCATTCTTCTCTAATTGGGTGATTTCCTTGCGGATTCGGTTTTCAATCAGGGCCCTCTCTCTTTTCTTCTTGGCTCCCTCCCGCATGAGGATACCCCTCCATGTTGCCTTACCAGCCTCCCAAACCCCCTGTTTCGAGACCTCCCCATTATCGTTTAATTGAAAATATTCCTCAATCTCGGTTTCCAACTCTAGCTTGAAAACGGGATCTTTCCATAGTGTCTCATTACACCTCCACTGTCCACCTCTGACGGGCAAGGACTCCCAGACTAAGTCTGCTGACACCATGTCGTGATCGGACCATGAGATGGTCGTGATTTGGGAGTGTGTGGCTGTGTGAAATAGATCGGTTGAGGAGTAAAGGTAATCAATACGGGTGAGTGTATTGTGCGGGGCCGAAAAAAAGGTGTACTCTCTCTCTGTAGGGTGCATGCGACGCCATACGTCAATTAAACCATATAGATCCATCATTTTTTTGAATCGTGTGGGATCCCCACCGAGTGTGTCCCGTGTATCTGGGTTACCGGGGTGCCAGTCCAGGTCGGGGTCTGCCCAGGTGTTAAAGTCACCACCAAGGATGACGTGCCCTGTCGCCTCTAGCATTATTTTGGGAATTGTCTTGGAGAGAAATCGGAGCTGGCCCACGTTGGGGGAGTAAATCATGGCAATTGTGATGGACAACTTTCCAATGGTCCCGGCCACAAGGAGGGCCCGACCCTCTGCATCGGACCAAACTTTCGTGGGTCTAAGGTCCAGCCCCTTTCTGACAAGTATTCCCACTCCCCCTTTTTTCAATGGTCCAGAGCCCCAAAATTCTAGCCCAGTTTTCTTACCCAAGATTGATCTTTCCTCTCCTCTCATATATTTGGTTTCTTGTAAAAAAAGTATATCCATTTTTGACCTTCGGAATTCCCTAAAGACAAGTGATCTCTTCGTGGGTGAATTGAGACCCTTAACATTGAGCGTTCCAACCCTCATGACGCCCTTAGTGTATGATTCAGCGGTCAGTATAGCAATGTTTTGGGTGCTCGTGTGAGCTATGTGACCTTTTCAACATTCCCCCTTGACATCTGGACAACCTCATGGACACCTCGGTTTCTAAGATTCTGAGTTGCTCCTTAAACTTGACACTTATTCTCTTCCCCGTACCCCACCCACCTCCCCCCTTCCCTCCCTGAGATTGGTGGCGTCCGATTGAGCCCAGTTTAAAAACACACTGGTCCAAAATCGAACCACCAGAGGAGACCATTACCTCACGGTCCCCATACATAATAAACATCAAAAAATGTCCAATGAGCCCCCTACATGCCGCCCCCGAGGATAATCAGATAAGCAACATATAGACGGAACTTTCAAAAACATTCTTGCAACGTGTAATCTTGACCTCTGCCTGTGAAATGTCAATTCGACTTAAGTGTACCATACTCGTCCGCTGTCAATTGCCTCCCTCTGGGGAGCCGTTTCCTCTGCGATATTTCCTTGAGCCTTTCACCTTCCTCCTCTTTGGGCCCTGCACGTGCCATTCCCCCTGGCTCCTGGATGGTTGGTCGTGAGGTCCGTCTTGCTCCTGTGAACCTAGTAGGTCAGAAATGCATGCTTTAATGTCTTACTCAGAGTTTAGTCTGACTCGCGTGCCCTCATGTTCAAAGGAGAGAGAGAAGGGGTATCCCCACCTGTAGCGTGTGTCACGACCTTTAAGCCAGGTAGTAAGTGGTCTGCACATTTTCCGCAGGGACAAGGTCAGGGACGAGAGATCCTGAAAAATAGTTATTTGCGCTCCGCAAAGGGTGATAGTACCCCCACTCCTCGCCTTTTCTAGCACTCTCATCCTATCTTGGTAGCGATGGAATCTTGCGAGAACCGATCGTGGGCCTCCCGGTGGGCCCCCAGCTCTGTGAATGCGATCTGTTTTGGGTTCGTCGATGTTATCATCTGCGACAAGAAGCTTAATGATATCGTGGAGAGTCGATTTTAAGTCTTCCTCCGTTTCGCCTTCTTTCTCTGGAATCCCGAAGAAGCGCAGGTTGTTTCTCCTCTCGCGGTTTTCCAAGTCATCCATCTTAAGTTTAAATTCCTGTTCCCTTCGCTCCAGTTCGGTTATTCTGTGGTCTAATTGTGTTTCGAGGACATCAATGGATGCCTGGTTGCTCTCGATCCCTTCGACCCTGTCTTCTATGCTGTCAAGGCGCTGTGTGAGTTTGTCGATCTTCCCTCCAATATTGGCCCCCATGCTCCTTATTTCGGCTAATAAGTCCGCAATATCCCCTTTTGTGGCAGCAGTTTCTTTGTCCATGGTTGATGGTGTGGCCATCTCGGGTCCGGTGTGAGATCGGGGTAACGATTTATATGCGTAGGCGGCAAGCTTCTGTCGGGCGTTCATGCGTTCACGTTCATTCGGTTTCGGGAATGCTCGGTATCACAGGGGAGGCACCCAAGCCTATCTTCCTTGTCCTCTTCCTCTACGTCTCGTCCGGGGTAGAGTATGTGGGGGTACCCTTCCCTCTGCGGTGCCAGTGATTCCGTGTTTTTGATCCGGCCAGGGTTTCTTTCCAGTGGGTGCGGTAAACACAGGGTAGCTAATTGATTTCCACTAGGTTTCAATTTTCCCCCCGTGGTATTATGCGGGGCCGGTACGTCAGGTACCTTCGTGGTCTTGTCCTTCAGGTATCCAGAAAGGTCGCAACTGCGTATGATGGTTTGGGTGGGGTGGGTTTTTGTGCCCTGGACTCGATGTAAGTCAGTGGGCAATACCTCCGATGCTCCAGGGGTCCAGAATGCTGTGGTGGGAGGAGGCACACGCCCTGGGATCAGGGGCCCTACCCTCCATTTTCAGCTGTACAGTCTCCCAGGCCGTGCGGTTCGGAATGCCTGGATGCGGAGCAAGGGTGCCCAATATGGAGGGGTGCCGAGGTGTGCCGTGTTATTAGTCACCTGGTGCGAGGGTGATTCTTTGGGCCGCAGGACCGCGATTGCACGGTGGACCACAGGGGCCTTCAGGCCAAGAGAGGAGGTCCGCGGTCCGTCGGCAGGATCCGGATGGGGTGAGTGGAAGGCAGGGCCAGGTCGCCAGCGCTCTACAGTTCAGCAGGGCGGGGGGAACAGGGTCCCGAGGCGCGGTGCCCGCGATCAAATGGCAGGTCGTAGCGTACCCGCAGGGGCGCGCGGCGAGGACCGTGTGGAGGCCCTGCGTATTTCTAGGAGGCAGCACTCACCCGTGTCGTTCTCCGCCCCGGATCGAGCCGCGTTCGGGAAACCGGCTCCACTTCAACTTGGGCGGCGAGGGCGCCCGTCGCCTGCCCAGGGCTCTCCGACTCTCAGTTGCACTCCACGGGGCCAGTAGGCGAAGCGCTGAGGGGGGGGGCCTGGACGTGGGACCGCCGCACAGTCCAGGGATGTCGAACGTCTTCGGCGGTTGTGGGCTTCCAGGAAGGCGCTGCGTAGTAGGTCTCGCGGGAGAATCCAGGCCGCAGGACTTTTCGTCGTGCAGACCTCTCCGTTTTTCTCCGGAATTGCGCACGCTGGGTGGGGGCCGAAGTCATGGAGGTCCACCGTCGTTGTCACCAGAGTGGGGGGGCCAAAAGTGGGGGCTCAAGGCACTTTTGGGGGACCGCGAGACGGAGCTCACACGGAGGGAGTCTGCATCCGTGCGCCCCCTGGTGGCCCTCCACCTAAACACTTTCAAACAGTTTCTTGACCAGTCCCAGACTCCACACAGGACTGAAAGCAGCGCAGGGTCTACAGCAGGTGTCTGAGCTAGGTGAGCCATGCACAGGTAGGTTAGACAGTGGTGAGTGATGCTAGGGGGAAAGAGTTGAGTTAACAGAACAATATATGAGGAGAGACAGAGAAAAGCAGGGGTGGGATATGGAAGAGTGAAGGTCAGAGAGAGCAAAGTAGAGGCGGAAGTGCGAGAGAGATCAGATGAAGTGAGTGAGCGACGGTCATGGGAGGATGAGAGAAAGAATAGCAAAGGTGAAGTAGAGAGAGAAGGTTAGATGATGAGAAAAAGAAACAAGGGAGCAATAAGGAGGGGGAGATGCCAACGAGGGAGACAAATAGAAGGAGGTGGAGAAGAGAGAGAGAGGGCCAGTGATGAAGGCAAGAGAAAGAAGATCAGAAGAGGTGTTTAAAAAGTCGAGGAGGGAGAACAAATAAAGATATGAGTGGAGGAGGTGGGAGATGAAGAGAGAAATTCAGAGGAGGAGATTAAGGAAGAGAAAATAGCAAAGGTGAGAGAATGTACAAAGAGAAGAATGGAGGAGATGGTGGAAAGAGAGAGAAGAATAGAGCAAGAGAAGAGAGAGAGAGAGAGAGAGAGAGAGAGAGAGAGAGAGAGAGAGAGAGAGGGCGAGAGAGTGAGAGAGAATGTCACTACTCTCTTTCTTCCAAGCAACAAAGAGGCACGAAAGAAGAGAGAGACAAGGCCGGGAGGAGGATAGAAACTCAGGAGGCGCACAACGGAAAAAGAAGGAGACGCTACCAGCAGAGAAGAGGGCGGACGGTCCGTAAAGGAGTAGGGAAAGCCAAAATTCAAACCCTGGCAAGAACGGGAAGAAAATAGGAATTAAAGAAAAATATACGCGGATGGCAACCCCCCTTTAGATATTGTGAGAGGACTTGATCCGGTCAGCAAAGAGATGGTTTGCGGGATCTGCCAATAAGCACCAAGAACAGGGCCCTGCATAATAAGATCATTAGTTACACATCCAAGTGGTCTTAAACAGCACATCTGGTGGAGAGCAATTCCGTTCGGATACCAGAGCGATCTGGAGGTGGGAACATAGAATCAGAGGGGCCACATCAGGACGAAAGGAAATAAGAAGTGAGCATTTCAAAGTTTATCCGTCTGATGGTTGAACCTTAAGAATGGACTAACGGGATCCCATTGAAAGCTGATCCTTAGAGAAAAAATCTAAAAGAACACAAACACAATTGTACATTTCAATGGAATGTGGTTTATTTTACCCCTGAAGAATTTCCTTGTTAGTAGAATGAATGAAAGTGTGATAGGAATGAAACATGTCGGGTATGGTATGAATGCGGTATGAAAGTAAGCATGGGTTTTATGGACTGGGATGTACTTCTCTATGAGAGAGGAGAGCAAGCTATAGATCCAGATTGAGATATGAATTTCTAAAATTATTAAATGATGAAATACTACATGATATTGAATGCGCACAGAAATTATTGAGTAATGTATGCTGTTTACGAAGTGTTTGTCAAATTATTCAAAAGTTCTTCAAAATTGTTGATGTGAAAAAAAGAAAAAAAACGTTTTTTACTGATGATACGTTATAAAAAATAAATTACTATTTTTGATATTAATTGGTGTATGAGAATCTAATGGTTACTAATCATATGCAATAAGGAACAACCACGAATGGAGTTGGGGAAGCAAGTGACCGAGTGAACATAGTGTATTGTTAAACAAGTGTGTTTTGTAGAGGGCTGTTCATAGGTGGTCGTTGAAAATATTACCTCTGTTCTCTCTAAGTTAGTTGTGTCTGAGCTAGGTGAGCCATGCACAGGTAGGTTAGACAGTGGCGAGTGATGCTAGGGGGAAAGAGATGAGTTAGCAGAACAATGTATGAGGAGAGACAGAGAAAAGCTGAGGTGGGATATGGAAGAGTGCAGGTCAGAGAGAGCAAAGTAGAGGCGGAAGTGCGAGAGAGATCAGATAAAGTGAGTGACCGACGGTCATGGGAGGATGAGAGAAAGAATAGCAAAGGTAAAGGAGAGAGAGAAGGTTAGATGATGAGAAAAAGAAACAAGGGAGTAATAAGGAGGGGGAGATGCCAACGAGGGAGACACATAGAAGGAGGTGGAGAAGAGAGAGAGAGGGCCAGTGATGAAGGCAAGAGGAAGAATATCAGAAGAGGTGTTTAAAAAGTGGAGGAGGGAGAACAAATAAAGAGATGAGTGGAGGAGGTGGGAGATAAAGAGAGAAATTCAGAGGAGGAGATTAAGGAAGAGAAAATAGCAAAGGTGAGAGAATGTACAAAGAGGAGAATGGAGGAGATGATGGAAAGAGAGAGAAGAATAGAGCAAGAGAAGAGAGAGAGAGACAGAGAGAGACAGAGAGAGAGAGAGAGAGGGCGAGAGAGAGAGAGAGAGAGAATGTCACTACTCTCTTTCTTCCAAGCAACAAAGAGGCACAAAAGAAGAGAGAGACAAGTCCGGGAGGAGGATAGAAACTCAGGAGGCGCACAACGGAAAAAGAAGGAGATGCTACCAGCAGAGAAGACGGCGGATGGTCCGTAAAGGAGTATGGAAAGCCAAAATTCAAACCCTGGCAAGAACGGGAAGAAAATAGGAATTAAAGAAAAATATACGCTGATGGCGACCCCCCTTAAGATATTGTGAGAGGACTTGATCCAGTCAGCAAAGAGATGGCTTGCGGGATCTGCCAATAAGCACCAAGAACAGGGACCTGCATAATAAGATCATTAGGGACACATACAAGTGGTCTTAAACAGCACATCTGGTGGAGAACAATTCCGTTCGGATACCAGAGTGATCTGGAGGTGGGAACATAGAATCAAAGGGGCCGCATCAGGACGAAAGGAAATAAGAAGTGAGCATTTCAAAGTTTATCCGTCTGATGGTTGAACCTTAAGAATGGACTAACGGGATCCCATTGAAAGCTGATCCTTAGAGAAAAAATCTAAAAGAAGACAAACACAATTGTACATTTCAATGGAATGTGGTTAATTTTACCCCTGAAGAATTTCCTTGTTAGTAGAATGAAAGTGTGATAGGAATGAAACATGTCGGGTATGGTATGAATGCTGTATGAAAGTAAGCATGGGTTTTATGAATATAAAGTGAAATGTTTTATGGACTGGGATGTACTTCTCTATGAGAGAGGAGAGCAAGCTATAGATCCAGATTAAGATATGAATTTCTAAAATTATTAAATGATGGAATACTACATGATATTGAATGTGCACAGAAATTATTGAGTAATGTATGCTGTTTACGAAGTGTTTGTCAAATTATTCAAAAATTCTTTAAAATTGTTGATGTGAAAAAAAGAAAAAAGAAAAAGAAGTTTTTTACTGATATGTTATAAAAAATAAATAATTATTTTTGATATTAATTGGTGTATGAGAATCTAATGGTTACTAATCATATGCAATAAGGAACAACCATAAATGGAGTTGGGGAAGTAAGTGACCGAGTGAACATAGTGTATTGTTAAACAAGTGTTTTTTGTAGAGGGCTGTACATAGGCGGTCGTTGAAAATATTACCTCTGGTCTCTCTAAGTTAGTTGTCTCTGAGCTAGGTGAGCCATGCACAGGTAGGTTAGACAGTGGTGAGTGATGCTAGGGGGAAAGAGTTGAGTTAGCAGAACAATGTATGAGGAGAGACAGAGAAAAGCAGAGGTGAGATATGGAAGAGTGAAGGTCAGAGAGAGCAAAGTAGAGGCGGAAGTGCGAGAGAGATCAGATGAAGTGAGTGAGCGACGGTCATGGGAGGATGAGAGAAAGAATAGCAAAGGTGAAGGAGAGAGAGAAGGTCAGATGATGAGAAAAAGAAACAAGGGAGTAATAAGGAGGGGGAGATGCCAACGAGGGAGACAAATAGAAGGAGGTGGAGAAGAGAGAGAGAGGGCCAGTGATGAAGGCAAGAGAAAGAAGATCAGAAGAGGTGTTTAAAAAGTGGAGGAGGGAGAACAAATAAAGAGATGAGTGGAGGAGGTGGGAGATAAAGAGAGAAATTCAGAGGAGGAGATTAAGGAAGAGAAAATAGCAAAGGTGGGAGAATGTACAAAGAGAAGAATGGAGGAGATGGTGGAAAGAGAGAGAAGAATAGAGCAAGAGAAGAGAGAGAGAGACAGAGAGAGAGAGAGCGAGAGAGAGAATGTCACTACTCTCTTTCTTCCAAGCAACAAAGAGGCACAAAAGAAGAGAGAGACAAGGACGGGAGGAGGATAGAAACTTGCAGAAAGAAGGGAAGGTGAAAGGAAGACATAGAAACAGGAGAGATGATGAGGGGAGAAAATGTGAGGGAAAGAGATAAGGGGTCTGAGAGGGAATTAAAAAACTCTCAACCTGGAGTAAAATAAAGCCATGGTGGAAAAGCCTCACATGAATCCCAAGGGCCTTTGAAAGAAACTAACAAAATAACACAGCACTGCCAACAGGGCTAAGAAGCCTGATAACCTTGGATCGAATGACTGTGAAAGAGTCTTTTTTCCTAGTTTTCTCTTTGCAAGCTAGTCTCCTTTCCTGCCTGATGGCGGTTTTACTGAGAGAGAAGCGTGTGCGAAATGATGTTTTTAGTTTGGCCGTCAGGCCCTGGTGGTTGCCTTGTAGGTAAGGCACACAGTTTTGAATTAGATCCTAGCCGGCATGGGAGCTAGTGTAATTCACACAAGGTTGGGTGGTGATGTGGTCAAGTGCATTTAGTCCAGCCACCTTTAAGTGGGTTCCTGCTTGGATGGTTGTCCCAGGAGTATGAATTTGGTCTTGGTGTAATTAAGCGTTAAGTAGGCACTTGTCTTCCATGTTTGAATGGTTGCAAGGCATGGGCTAAGGTGAGTTATTTCTTATAGGGCCTCTACCTATACCTGTAGGTCCAATTATGTATCATGTGTGTTCTGTTGAATCACGATGTTGGGGTCATCTAGGAGGGATCCCAGCGGTTCCATAGAGGTTAAAGACAACTGGGGAGAGAATGGATCCCTGAGTGGGCCTCCATAGTTGAAGGGGGGTATTTGGAATGGGGGGAACCCATTGAGACAGCATGGTGTATGACAGGTGGTAAGATGTGAACCATTTCAGGCCATGTTGGTGACGTCCATCCTGTGTGCTAGGACGGTGAGTAGTGTGTGATGGATGAGGATGTTGAAAGCAGCAAAGAGGCCCAGTAGGATAAGCAGGTTTGAGCACCCTTTGTGGATAATCTAAAGGGTATCATCGACAACTAGGATGGTAGCTGTTCCAGTGCTGCAGTTGCGGTGGATCCCAGATTGGTAATCCTGCAGCAGACCAAGTTGCTCAATTTTTGTAAGTAGATGGTTAGAAATTACCTTCTCAAACACTTTATTGATAAATCGGAGGGTTGTAATTGGCCATTAGTTTGCTAGGTCTTCCAGAGCAAGGTAGATTTTTTGAGGAGGGGGCAAATAAGCCCTGTTTTTAGGATGTCTGGGAAGAAATCCTTGCTGAGAAAGTTGTTGATAAGGGTAGGACCGGTATGTTTTTGAAGCATAGTGGCCCGGGAGGATATCGTCACTGTAAGTGGTTCATTTTAAGGATGTTAGAATGTACAAGAGGTTCTTCGGGTGAGTGGGGAAAGAAGTCACTCCCGGGGTTCAACGTCCCATGCGGGATATAGGGAGAGAGTCAGAGAATTTGAAACCCTTGATGCGAAGCATTATGGTGTCGGTTTTATTGATAAAGAACATATTGATGCCCCCACACTGCTCTTGGTATTCTGCTACCTCTGGGTTTGGTGTGGGGTTCAAGCTGACTTTGAGTACTTTGAAAAGGGCGTTGCTCCTGTTAGAGGATACCATAACGATGGTGGTGTAAAAAGTAGCCTTGGCTTTGGATATCAGAGTCCGCTAATTAGAATGTTTGGCATTGAGGGATTGAAGGTCTCCTGGTTTGTGGGTCTTGCACTAGCATTTCTAAAGATCTTTAATGGAACTTTTGTTGATAGGGAGAGGGTGGTTTGGTTCTGGCACAGATGCGTTTTTCTTGAGCAAAACTATCTGTCAACTCCCTTGCGGTTTGGCTCAAGGTTTCTCATAGCTAGAGGATGTTTACAGAGGTGGGGAAGTTGGAGAACCTTTTATCCAACACCTCTGAAGGCATGCCCCTGAACGCTCACACCAGAGAGAATACAACCCGCTAGGGAAGAAAGGACCAAGTCGATCTTGTAAGAATAACAAGTTTAATCTCACACGCAGATGAGAGCAACAGTAAAGAACTCTGCTGCTAAGAACATTCTGCCGAAAAGAGGTACAAGCAGAAACATTTAAAGGTACACAGCTTCATAATGAGGCCACAACATACAGTAAAAACCTGCACGGCTGGATGGACCCTATACAGGTACTGCATTTATCCGTATAGGATGGTAGTTTATTGGTCCCAGCCCAGTCCGTCCGTCTTCCATCACGTGGGTGCTGAGGGGCTCATCTTCTTCTTACGTTGGAGATCAAAAAACATTTTAATTATACTCCTACTATGCAGCTTGTTTTATCACTCATACTGTGCACTTGGCAGGCCTCAAGACTGACACACAGGAGGTTCTGGGGCACTTTAACCTTCACACACACATTTCACTCACTTCCTCTGTGCCATCTGCCTCCAAGGTCTCCACCCTTGTTTTGAATTATAATTTATTCCTCCAAGCACCTGGTAATACAAATCACACGATTGTCATTCAACGATGTGCCATGTCCATTCTCTTTGAACATTTCAGGACTTGTTACTATGGGGTTGGTGGTCCACAGGCACCTGGTGTCATGGAATGCTGGGATTTTGGGGTATAGTTAGTTATATGGGGTATAACTTGTGGTCATTTGGGAAGGGGCCAGATCATGCTTTGGCCAATGTGAGATGACATACACACCAGGCGCTGGTCTCTGAACGCGGTCTTGTAGGGCACATTCCTCTTGGTGAAAGTCACATCTTTACAACACTTTAGAGAGCAATGAATAAACAGTGTGGCAGGTGGGGGTGGAAACTGTCCTCATGGGAGCTCAGGCATGACTGGAGATTTCTGTGAGCTCGTGGATTTGGGCCTGGTACATGTAATGCCGCATTTGCTGTGCCAGCCTTCTTTTCTACCTAGGATTATTAGTATCTATGCAAAAATAGTGATGCCACCCACACCTTGGGCCACACCAAATGGTTACACTATAATTGTTTATCTTAACATGGGGTGCTGCTGGACGGGAAGGCTCTCACTGTCCTCCCTAGTGCCTCAAATGCATCTCGCCTTACTTTAAAGCGCCAACATCTCTTATGGAAAGTTTTCGAAAGGAGTTATGTGCCAAAATGGGGCATTTATCCTGACCCTTGTGGGCTGTCAGAGTGAGGGATAAGGAGAATGGGATGGGTGCCTGGTCTGTCCAGTGAAGTGTGGTGTGGTATGTACAATTTAGGGGGTCTATGGTATTATCCCTAATGTATGTGGGGGCAGTATGCATTGGTTTATCTAGCAGTTCTGCCAGGGAAAGGAGTACGTCTCTGTTGCTTTGACTGCTTGGGACCCTGAAATATTTAGAGTTTTCAAGGGAGATGTTGGTTGCGGGCGAGACTGAAGCTGTTGCAGGTAACTCCCTCTTCTCATCTAAGAGGGTAGCACACCTATGGGGTGGTTTGTAGATGAGATGGAAAGTGGCTGAGTCATTGTAAGATAGAGGGAATTAACAAGTGAGAGTTTCCATCAAATCTAATGGCAATCTTTTGTGTACCGTACAAGGCCAGTCGATGACTGTTCCTACTCACCCTGTTTTACCCAATGTATCACCATGTTGGATGCAGGACCTGTCTGGAGCAATTCAGAAATGTCTGCTGTGTGTAAGACAGCCAAGTGGGCATCAATCAGTATTAAAGAGCATGGAAGTCATGAGGGTGAAAGGTGTGTGGTGACAAAGGTGATTTGGAGAAGGTCAGCCAGGTTAGATGTGAGGTGTGGACATGTTCATTTGCCGAGTTGGTCCCTGGAGAGTGTGGAAATGGGCTGGGTTTGTGAAAGACATGGTTATGTTCAATAGTAGCGAGGTGAGGAGGGTGGGCACTTAACAATGCCAGACCCATACAGGTGCAAACAGGAAGCGTCCTGGCATTCGCACGTCCTTTGCAGAGTATGCCCGCAGATGTGGATGCTTAGGGGTGACTGATTAAATGAAGCCAGGGGTGGGCATTGTGAGCAGTGAAAGGGTGACAGAGGCTGGGTGGGCTCATGCTGCTGGTGTTGCCCAAGGTGGGCGTGTTCCGAAGTGAATGGTGGGCAGAATGCGGGTAGAGCGAGGTCATGTCACCTGCACTCTCTCCTGCTAGAGGCTGGATTGGCTTACGCCGTTGGTGTCCCTTAAGTGAAGCCCGAGGTGTGGTCAGCAGTGGATGGCGGGTAGAAGGCTCTTTGGAGAGAAAAGGAAGGTCAGAGGATCACAGTCTTACGAAAGAAAAATCCTGAACCAGTTGTACCTACTTTAAAAATACCTTCATGGGGGCTCAGTTAAACTATATCCTAATTAACCTTATACTTTTTTGAGTTGTTAAGCATTTTCTTTACAGAGCAAATATAAATGTTGATAAATACATATAAAATGACTAAGAAATAAACATGGATAAATACAGATGGAAATGTTGAAAAAATAAATACCATAAAACCAGGATCCTCAATTATAACGTTGCTATTTTACCTGACACTGCCATCATACCCTATCCTGTATTTATCCAAATTAAACATGAAGCGCTTTGACACTTGTAATGGAAAGCTGGGTTCTTGCACTTCAATTCAAAATCCATTTTAACCTTAAAAACAAACAACTTCTCTTGCTGATATGTTAAACATCACTGTAGCAATTTAAAAAACTTGAAAGCAAAATGAGTCACTTTTTTAGCCTCTCCCTTCTGTTACTTTGAAAAGCCATTGCCTTGCAAGGCTTAATTGACAACCTAAATTGCTAAACAAGACACATTAATTCATGGTTTTTCAGCTTTTTACAAATAAATACTGAAAGGAAACAGACAATACTGAAAGGAAAAAGAGTGATTTCCATCTGTATTTATGTGTAAAAATCAGTACAAATGTAAAACTGGGAGCCCCAATAGACCTTGTCACGCCTGCACACTTGGCTCTCCTTGGACGGGTGCAGCAATTCCTGATACATCTCTCAGGAGAAGGAGAGAGACCTTAGCTATGCCTGGGAATCCCAGGGGCAGGCTAGTAGTTCTCACACAATGCATCCACACTCATACGGTTCCATGTGTTTATATCCCCGCAAAAATATTGCCATACAAAAATATTGCCATATTTTTGCGGTGATATTAAGGCATGGAACCTGTGGGGGACACCCCCGCAACCCTTGCATTATTTTTAAAGGAGCGGGGGACACCTCCGCTCCCAAATATCCCAAAAATTACCCCCCCCCCCAAAAATATCACCTATGGCCGTACCAGACGACCATATATACAGCGATATCTTTGGTGGGGATAATATGTAGTGATACCACTCATACAGATGAGAACAGATTAGCAATCCTGAGGGAGGACAAGGCCAGAGTGTGACAGCCAGAGAAGACTGCACAATGGGAGGGAATAGTCAGCCTAAGTCCCACCTCCGAAATAGACGCCATCCTCAGGGGTGGGAACCAGCAGTCAGTACCTATAGCAGTGGCCTAAAGAGGAAAAGGGAGGAAGAGGGGACTCAAAGATGGAGGACAGAGTTATTGAAGCTTTGGTCCACCAGACCCTAGAGACCCACCCAGGTCCAGAGAACTAAGACTCCCAAATTCCCTATTCACACCTGCATACACACCTCAGTTCCCTTATCCCAGAGAGAGGCTGGAGGGCAGAGCCAATGTCTGGCAGGCAGACAGAGGACTGCCAAATTTGAGGGAGGAGTCAATTACAAGTCCCACATTAGAGATGTAAACCATCCCCAGGTCCAGAGAATGACATTCAGTCCCAATCCCAGTCCCATCTACCACGCCCGACTCCTCTTAGACCAGTGAGCAAAACCCTCAGGGCTCTGTTAGTAACTGGGGGACCTAGGAGAAACAGCCCATTCGGGACGGGTTGGGGAGGTGAACAAAAACAAAAATCAAAGATACTTTGTGAAGAAAACATACCAAGGAAAACCAGGAACCATGTTATACAAGCTATACGCTGTGCTTTGCAGAGTTTACTGGTTCTTTAGCACCTGTGCCAGGCGCAGTGCAGCAGAAAATGCATACATGCCAACATGCCCCAGGCTATTTGGGAGATTCTCATCAGTCCTGTTTATCACAGGGCTTGCAATCCTGGATTTATATCAATAAATGAATAATTACATGCCTTTGAAACCAAAGAAACAAAACGGGGGTGGAGGCGCATCTCTTGTATGTCATGTGGTGTGCTGGCTGGTGGATTTGGGTTGTTTGCCAGTAACATAAAAGTTTGCGGCGGAAAAGACTGTAGCTAACTTGACCGTTAAAGTGAAACAACCCAAAGTGAATGCCTCCCCAAACATTCCCCACAAACACCCCCCCTTACTTACCTTTTGCTTTTAATGGCACGTCTCATTGTGTGCCGCCGACTCCCTGTGACACTGGTTCCCTTCACTTACATGCTTGGGAACGGACGCCGCAGGGTCCTTTCCTTTTATTTATTTTTAATACTGTAAACCACTATGCGGGGGACACCCTGCAACTCCCAATCCGGAAATGCAGAACATGAGGAGCGGGGACACCCACGCAACCGCTGCTCCTCATGTTCAGTATTTTCAGATTCTCAATGAAGATGCCAAAAAAGACTGTATCCATTTGGTCTTTTGTACCATTTGTACAAATGGATACAGTCTTCTTGGACATTTCCCTGGCTGGTATGCATAACATGCCATTTATTGTGCATCCTGTGGTGGCCAAGATTGGGCCTCTTCCCAAGGGCCCCATTCGGCCTCAGCTTCAGTTTGCAGCAAATAAGGAGATCAGACACAGACTGGTGGTAAACCAAGCTTCTTGTATTAGATAGCAAATACACAGCATCCAGAGTGATCAGCTGATCAGCCGGACACACAGCAGCACAAGTGTCCAGTGAGTCGGCACATGGAGCACTCTTGGGATCACCCCTAGAGCGCAGGTTATATAGCATATAATAAGCAAACACTGATATATTACACTGTTGCCAATATTTTCCTTATTTTATTTAAGTGCACCAAACACCCTCCCCAACATATTTTGGTGTAATTTTATATACTAACTCCAGTCCTAGAATATTTGGGGAAAGTTTTGGATAGTGCATAGAAATAAAAAAAAACTCTGTTGTTATTTTTTTATTTGTTATAAAGACTGCATACCATATTATAGCACTTTCACAATGGAGGGTGTTACTTGGCACGATATTGCAGACATTTGGTAAGAACTGTCGACATCTCACTTTTGACCTTATGACACAGCCTTGCAGGGACATCGTGTTGTATTATGGATAAGAGCCATTCGCAGAAATCCTATGGTTATCTCCCATATATCGTGCTAATCCAATACTTGTAGACAATAAGTGGAAGAGAAAGTCTGATGTGTCGTGGGCATGTCCGGGGTGCTGTGTGCAGAGGGAGGCAGAGGGAAGAGCCAAGGCCTACATGTATGAGAGAGAGCCTAAGGTAGTAACTGCATAGTATAGCATAAAAATTCTAGCCTAACATAGCATCGCATAACAATCCTGCCACATCAACCCCTGTTTGGTCTTCCCTGAGACAGGGCAAAGAGCAGAGGGAGCAGGATTGGGGTATAGCATCAATCAAAGATGCCCAGGTACACGGCCGACATAGGGATAGGGTGGATAGGCACAGGGATTTGCACAGAAAGGATGCTGCTACAGAGACATAGACCATCCGCTTCTAAGGTCCTAATTCAAAATCTCTTACCATTCGGTGTTGGACATATGTCCTAACACATCTATAATTTCCAGGTCATCAGAGGCATCTTTTGAGGCGTCCTCCTTATGTAGAGGTGTCTCTATTTAGAGTGGCAGCAGCCTGGCCTTGACGGGCAAGTTAGACATCTGTTTAGCACAGCATGACAGAAGGCAACGATTAAGAAACACTGGGCCTCATTAGACGGTAGGCGGTAAACCATGGTGCTATTAGCGCCATGGTTCATGCCGGTAAAATACTGGCACCGCCTTGGTGGAAAGGGGAATTACCACCCTATTCCAAGGTTGGCGGGGCGGTAATTCCCCCTTCCACCATTGCCCTTCCCCATTCCCATTTTTGCCCCATAGGGCTCTATGGGAATGGGGAAGGCGCTAATTACGGCACCGCAAATTGCGGTACCGTAATTAGCTCCACTGGTCCCTTTGCGGGTTGGTTTTTAACGCCTGCAAAAAGCAGACGTTAAATTCCCCAACCCGCAAAGGGACCTCGTAGTAAGGCGGTAAAGATTTACTGGTACCGGTATTTTACCGATACCGGTAAACCCTTACCGCCTACCGTGTAATGAGGCCCATATCATTGCAAAGGCTGTAATTATAACAACAATGATTAAAATACCATGTAGAATGGAAGAGCCCACGGACCCAACCGTGTATTCAATCCAAGTTAACACTGAGCCGGCATAACCTTTGTTTTTCCTTGTAAGGTGGTACCAACCCCTTGGAGGTGTTTTAGGATGTCCTCATCCGAGGAGGAGTTATTGGGTACGCAGGTGCAGCATTCTTGTCCCATAATTTTACAGGTACATCTTTGCGCAGCTAGTGAATAATCGAATGCCATTCTATTATGGGGCACCATAGCGCTGAGTGCAACTTGTTCGCTCTTCAATATCTATATTCCTTTGGCAGTGTTGTTGGCTACCTGTTCGAGGAGGAGTGATAGGGCATGAAGATCGCCCCTGATAGTTGTAGTGCCAATGCTCGGGATCAGGACCCCTACAAGGCCTTTGAACCATGTCCATCCGTTGCGTTTGGACTGGCAGGGTGTGTAGTGAGCTTATGGAAAAAGGGATACATGGCATATTGCTGGGCGAATGAACCCAATGGTGCACTGATCAGTCTAGTTAGCTGGTAGCCATTAGTAGGCACTAGCCCCACAAAGGAAATACAACCCTCTGTGAGTGCAGAGTGCTATGGCGGGGCTATTACTACATAATTGTCCTATCTTACTGTCAGTTGTGTCATTATAGGTGGTTGTAGTAGCAGACATTTGTTGCTGGTGTGGTACCCATTGAAGACAGTGGGGGTCATTACAAGGTTGGAGGTAGTCATGCCGCTATTAGCGGCATGGCTACACCCTTACTGGGTACCGGGTCCGGGTTCCTTAAATGAAGAATTACCAGGTCATTCCAACCTTGGAGAACCCGGTAATTCCTCATTTAAGGAACCCAGACCCGGTACCTCCCCATTCCCATTCGAGCCCCCATAGGGCTCAATGGGAATGGGGAGGGTGCTAACAACGGGCCCATTCTAACGGGCCCGTTGTTAGCACCCTGGTCTGCTCCCAGGACCCGCTTAGGGCGCCTGGTAAAACCAGGCTCCCTTACCGGGTCCCATGAGCAAACCTCGTAATGCGGCGGTAGGGGTTTAACGGGGCCGGCAGCTCTACCGGCCCCGTTAAACCCTTACCGCCAACCTTGTAATGACCCCCAGTGTGCCTATCACGGTCAAAGAGATCAGAGCGTGTGGAACAAATGCGGTCGGTACTTTGGGGGTAAAGTATTGGTGTAGCTAGGGTACAATAATTCCCAGGGAAAGGGATGGGTCATGTTGGGACAAGAAGAGTAATTGATCAGAAGGTCATGACACCATTCAGCAAGATTGAACGGGATGGGGATGAAGAGAATCCCCCCACTGGCGTACATAGGAATGTGGGATCATATACGTCAAACAGAGGCATTCATTAGGTAAGCATAGGCCTAAGAGAAGTTAAGGAAGGTGTTGGCGACTGGGTGTAGGGTGGATGTAGGGTGAGGTAGAGCAAATACCATGGTAAGGAACAGCAAAATGCAGTACACAATACAAATTCAATAATGCAGCCTTATACATAGCTTTACAAGCCCAACTCTGGAGAGATTGTGGCCTTATGCCCACATTTTCCAAAGAGTGTCAGCTGTTACTGGAGAGACGATGATGCAAAAGTTCAGGATCCCTGCCAGGATGACGATGACAGATGCGTAGAGCTGGAAGAAATCAGCTGCGGCACTGGGCCCATTCAGCTGGCCTCCAAAACCCCCTACACCGGTGCACAGTATTATTGTGCCTGCTTGGTGACAAAACCTTTTGAGAGCGAAGGGCCACCCGTTGGAGACAAGGATAGCAAACTTTTTAGACAGATGGGCCACCCGTAGGAGACAAGGGTAGCAAACACACAGCATTGGTTCACCTGCTGATGTCAGGTGAGATGGTGGCCGCAGGCCGCAATTTGTACCTCAGGACAGGTAGCGCAACTTTGTCATCGAGGAGTGCTGGATGCGCAGTTACCAAGGTTTAGCTTCTGGGTCCCCAGTGGGCAGCTGAAGAGGGGTCTCTTTCTCCTGTACCCCTGCAGATTGCAGCTTTGCTGTGTCTTCAGTGCTGACGGATGGCGGGTTGTCTTTGTCCTGGACCTCTTGCTGTTCTTCATGGTCGAGTGGAGGTGCTGTTCTCACACACTGGCTGGCATGTACCCAGGAGTCCTGGCCTCTACAGGGTACTGCAGTGTGGGTTGTCAGCAGGATCTGGAAAGGACCTTTCCAGCAAGGATGCAGGGATGATTTTCGCTGATGCACTTTCACTACTCGGATTTGCTGCAAGTGAGAACTGACAACAAACATTAGTCTTTTGCAATATGACACAAAAAGATAATCATTCAGTTGTAAGTCACAGAGTTCCGGAGACGGTGGCGGAGTAACTGGCATTCTAATGGGCCTGTACAATCTGTCCAGTGAAATGGGTGCCTTTGCCAGAGTTTATGGAAACTGCAAAGCCAAAACGCGGGATTAACTCTTTTAGCAGTTTCTTGGCCACTGAAACTGAATCAGCATATTTACAGGGGTAGGCTCCAGTCCATCCAGAAGATTTGGTAATAATGACCAGGACGTACTCAAAGGAGGCGCACTTCAGTAGGTTAATGAAATCTATTTGGAGATTCAAGAAGGGGCCATAAGGGACTTCATGTGCCCCTGGAGTGGTTTTCACAGGCTTTCCAGGATTGAACGTAAGACAGGTTGGACAGTGAGCACAATATTTCTGAGCAATGCAGGGAAACATAGGGGCAAACCAATATCTCTGGACCTCTGAGGTTATCTTTCCCTTGCTGGAATGGGACACAGAGTGAGTAACACGTGCAAGATAGGGTAGTAGAGCTAGTGGGGCCACTAACCAGCCCGTTTTTATCTCTCCATAGCCGATCAGATCAACAAACACATTAGTTATTTTCCCAGCCCTGTTTCTCCGCCTGGGGGGCTGCGGCTTGGAGGTCCGCAGGAAAGAAAAAGATGCTAAGGGGTCCTCAAATGGTGGGAGAAACAGCGGCACATAATCATGAGCCTGAGGGCTGCAGTTTTCATATGGCATTAGTCAGCGCGTTACCCTGCGAGGTGCTGTCAGAAAGTCGAGTGTGGGCCTTGCAATTCACAATGGACAACTTGGTAGGTAGCAGTATTGCATTAAGCATGGTTTAAGCATCGTTTCAACATAAGGTGGTTTGAGAATGGGAGTACCTTGTGCAGTTAGGTAACCTCGCTGTTTCCAGAGGGTCCCGTAGTTGTGTGAGATACCAAAAGCGTAACGTGAAACAGTGTGTATATAGTGGGTGTGCGTTGTGTGGTGATCGTGCAAGCCCATGTCAGGGCAATGTGTTGCGCAACTTGAGCTGATTGTACTGATGGGAGCTGAAAAGCTTCTAATACTTCAAAGGAGGTGCAAATGGCAAAACCCGCCTGTATATTACCTGTTGAATCTTTAAGACAAGATCTATCAACAAAGAGAATGAGGTCTGCATTAGGGAGGGGGATTTCCTTGAGGTCTGGTCTTGGTGATGAAACAACATCAACCACTGCAAGACAGTCATGTGGATGACCATCATCAGGTGTAGGCAGGAGGGAGACCTACGAACGAGAAGTAACATTGGAAACCTAACGACCAGAACAAATGAAATTCATTCATTCCAGTACAAACGAAGTGAACTAATTTCATCAACTAATCTGACCTGACCACAACTTTGCACCCTTTGATTCTCATCCTATATTCCTCCTGAAGAACCACCGCGATCGTGCGGTGGAGAAACACGTGTTGAGGAACTAGCATTTCTTCAAGCCTAGGAACAAGGTTTGCATACCACTAGAACCCAAGGGAACATTACAAATTCAAGTATTCACTGCATTGATCTCAAGCTCAACAGGATTCTTCTATCTTTAAGGACTTTCTCAACCTATGAGACTTAGTGAATTGAACTAAGATTCCCAAACCAATAAAGATCCCAAATCAACAAGGATATAATCCAACTTACAAACAAAACCTAGTGTATTCAACTAAGGATTTTTCTAAAAGGATAAAAGAATAAATCTTAGTGAAAACAACTCAAGATTTCACAGGACCTTGTCAAAGGATATAGACTAAAAAAATAAATCTTAGTGAAAACAACTCAAGATTTCACAGGACTTTGACAAAGGATATAGACTAAAATCTTAGTACAAACAATTTATAATCTCATACTGTTGTTACTCTTATAAGAATTTACTTTGCTTTAACAAACATTTACTTTATTTTGGATGCAAATGTGCACATTTTTGGCTAGAATTGCAATCTAAATAAAACTATAAGGAATCTGAACACTTTTGTTTGAATATTTATTTAATTTCGAGAAGCGCAACAGGAGGGCTTTTTCTCTTCTAAGTAGGCAAAGGGAGGCAGGGTTGAGTGGGGCGCATCTGATGACAGTGATGTTGGTGGCAGTGAAGAGCAGTTTTTCATATTTGGTAAAACGTGTAACAGATAGGTGCTGTCTTTTACCCCTGAGGAGAAGTGCTTATACAGAGTGTGGTACTGCTACGCTCATGTGGTGTGCTAGGGGGATGCTGTCATTTTTTGTAAGAAGGGCAGCAGCAGCTACTGCACTGAGACATTTGGGAAAAGCAGAGGCTACAGGGTCTAACTGCGAGCTAAAATAGGCTACTGGGCGTTGTAGGTCCCTGTGCTTCTGTGTGAGTATGCCTAAGGCATACCCCTCTTTCTCATCATAGATCAGGGTGAACAATTTAGAGTAGTCAGGAAGGGTGAGGGTGCGAGCAATGGAGTGGGCAGTCTTTTTTTATATTACCAATTTTATTGAGTTTTTAAACAGAATATGTACAAGGCAACGCCCAGAGATTCCCCAACAGTCCTCCCCATACCTCTGCCCTCCTCCCTTCACCCCCCCTCTTCGTCAATTCATCTCCATTCATTTCCCCCAAATTCATTCATATTTCTGGGGTCATCCTCTGTCTTGATATACCCGCATTTCTAAGTCACGGCATTGGTACATCCCCTCACTCCATACAGAAGTCCTCCGGCCGCATCGCTTCCCCAACTCGCAGCTATGTCCAGTTTGGCGAGAATCAGCGCAGATTTCATCAAGCATAGTACCTTGCTGGAAAAATCTGCATCCCCCCATTAATGTAGCATGCAAAACTTTGGACAGTCCGGCACAGACTTCCCAAGGACCCCCGCCATTGTGTCCTGCACCGACCCCCAGAATCTCTGTATCTCCTAACATGCCCACATACTGTGGAGAAAGATGCCCTCCTCCGCACCACACCTTAGACAGTTGGGGTCCGCTACCCTCCCCATCTTGTAAAGCTTTGTCCTGTGTAATATACCTTGTGAATAGTCTTGAACTGGACCAGTCTTAGTTTATTGGATACTCCCGCTTTCCTGGCTGACCCCAACCCCCCTACCCTGTCCTCCTCAATGTCGCCCAGATACCTTTCCCATTGTTCCTTCAGCTTGCTCTGGGGGAGAGTGGAGAAGTTGTTGATTACCTGGTAAAGAGTCATGATCACCTTCCCAGGTGTCCTCCCTTCTAGCAAATTGGCCTGCAACAGGGAGTGTTTGTGTAGGTCCCACTCCTCCCTGCCCTTGTGGGCCATCGCATGGTGTTGCCGTGCATAGGTGAACTGGTCCCTGTTGCCTAGTCCATGAACGTCCCAAAAGTGGAGAGCCAGGTGTTTGTGCACTATAATGTGCTTCATCTGTTGCACCCCAGATGTGAGCCATCTGTTGTGATACCCTATCTTTCCCACCTCCGGGAGGTCCATGTTACCCCAAATGTAGGATTCCCTTGTCACCATCCCATCACACCTAGGGCTGTGAACCAGGCCTCGATAGTGTGGCTACCCGGCATCGGCAGAGCGGCCGCCCGCGGGTGCCCATACAGCAACATAGCTGGTGGATAATTCCCCATCATGTGTTTCTCTAGCTGGATGTGACAAGCCCCCTGGTCATCATGCACCCATTCGTTAACAGTCACCAGCTGTGAGGCCTAGTAATATTTCCTCACATCCGGGAGCCCCAGCCTCCCCTCCCACACCGACCTCACTAACATGGACAGTGCCACTCTCAGGGTCTTTTTGCCCCACATCACTTCTCTCTGCAGCCCTTCGATAGCCAGAAGGACTTTTGATGGAATCTTCACTGGTGTATTTTGGAGGACGTAAAGCAGTCTAGGAAATGTCAATGCAGATTGAAACCATCCAGAGCCCCGGGCCCAGACAGCATCACCAATGTGGACCTTAAAAAGTACCCAGAGGAATGGGCGTCGCTCATTAGCACGATCTTCAAAAGATGCTCGGAAGCAAAGTCGATTCCATCATCCTGGACCACGTCTATTGTGGTCCCTATATTCAAGAAGGGATGCAAAGAGGAGCCAAGAAACTATCGCCCTATTGCGTTACTCGACGTGATTGATAAAGTCTTTGGAGTCCTCTTATTAAAGTGCTTCCAGCTATGGGCTAAAAACGCCCCCTGTGCAGATCCTTTTCAAACTGGATTCACTAAAAAGATCGGGACAACGGCTAATATCATGCTTATGAGTGCCCTAAAGAGCAAAATCATCGACCTGGCTCAAGCATTTGACCAGGTCAATAGAGAGATTCTGTGGAAGAAATTAAAAGAGTGGAACTGCCCTCTTGACATCCTCCAACCTATTTGCGCTCTCCATGAAAACACCAGACTGAGAGTGAGACTAAATCAAGCTGGTCTGTTATCAGATGAAACTCAGGTAGAACGAGGAGTCAAGCAGGGCTGTCCACTAGCCCCGGCCCTCTTTATAGCATTTATGGGCGATTTCAAGGACTCAGAGTGTGCCATTAGATCTTTTCCACCTACCATGGGCCTGATCAAAATCACCCGCCTGTTGTACGCCGATGATCTGATTCTAATGGATCACACCCCTATCGGCCTTCAACGCCAACTCGACAACCTGGCTGCCTATATTCATGGAAATTACCTGCAAATCAACGAAGCAAAAACAAAGGTCCTAGTTCTGGAAAAAGCACAAAAGCGAAAGGAACATTTGAACTGGTTCCTAGAAGGCTCGGTACTCGAAAAGGAACAACACTTCAAATACCTTGGTGTGACCCTCGACAGTTCAGGAACAAACACAGCAATGCAACAAACCCTTCTGGAAAAATCAAGAAAACGTTCTGCCCAAGCCCGGGCTTTGGACAACAAGTACGGCCGATTCTCATTGATCCCCATGATAAGATTTTACTGATCTAAGGTGGTGGCATCTCTAACTTATGCAATGGAGGCCCTACCCCAAATACCTGGAAAGCTATGGATCAGGTTGAAAGGCTACTTCTGGCGTACCGTTCTGGGTCTCCCCAAATCTACATCAATGATGCTAATCAGACGGGAACTCGGCCTCCTCTCACTGGAAGCGAATATCGAAAGAAACAGTATGATGCTTTACAGGAAAACACTGCTGCCCGACTGTCCGAACATCCTAAGCATGATCAGAGAGGAAACCGTGGGCTCCCGATGCAGTATGCTGAAAACATGGGCAAACAACTACAGAGCAAAGTTGGATGAAATTCAATCGTCTGAGGTCGAGTTCCGAAAAACCTAGAAAAATGTCCTAGTAAATCAGTAAGGAACACCTTTATGAGGGCCCGTCTAAATCTACTTGAAACCCACGAGATCTTGGCAGTTAGAGGCCTAACCAATTCAAATAAATGTCGCTTTTGTCAAAAAGATGAAGAAATTGAAACAATACGGGTTCGAAATACCTGCAGGGGCACCTGTCCGCCTCTTACACCCAGGATGAACAGGTGTGGTGGGAGAGACTTATCAGCGGTGAAAGAACTTCTTGGACAATCGCTACTGCACAGACACTGAAGCAGATCCTCGGATCCTTAAACCAGCAAGCGAGCCCAGACATGCTTCAGAACTAGAAATCAGTGAAAGCGTGTTTTTACTGCATCAAAAAGAAAACGTTTTTTTTCCTTTTTGTCTTCTCTTCTTTTCTTGTCTTCTTTCCTTCATCTTGTAAAAATCATTACTTTGATTAAATCAAGTAAATAAAAAAAAGAAAATGTCAACATTTTAAACAGGTTAGCATGCCCCAGCACCATCCATCCCTTCTCTCACAGCAGCAGCTCTGTTTTATCCCATTTAACCCGAAGGCTGCTGTTATCCCCGAATTCTTCGATCATATTTATTACCACAGGGCCGGAAACCCTAGGTTCCCCCAGGTAGATTAATATGTCATCTGCTTACAGGGAGACGGGGTCCTCCCTCTCCTCAGACCATCAGAATCCCCTGATCCTGGGGTCTCCCCATATCTTGGCAGCCAATTAAAAACAGTAGGGGAGAGAGCAGGCAATCCAGTCTTGTGCCCCGCTGGAGCAGGAATTCTCTAGAAAGTGCCCTGTTCACCCTGACTCTCGCAGTGGGACCCATGTACAGCAGCGTTAGTCAGCTCTGTAAATTAGGGCCGAAGCCCATCTTCTTCAAAACTTCCCACAAAACCCCACACCGGACAGAGTCAAAGGCCTTTTCTGAGGCTAGGGCCACCAGTGCATGGGTCCCCTCCAAAGTGGCTACCTTGCCCAAGGCATTCTGCACCCTCTGCAGATTAATTCAAGTAACTCTTCCTGGTAAGAAGCCACACTGATCGCTATGGATCAACTTGCTCATGACCCCCAGGAGCCTATTAGCCAGCACCTTTGCCAGTATCTTAGTTTCCCTGTTTAGTAGGGAGATTGGTCTGTATGCCCCACAGCTCTCTGGGGGTTTCCCCTTCTTGTGAATAACCACTATTGTGGCTTGACACAAATCCCATGACAAATGCCCAACATCCCGACTGTCCAGGAACATTCCCCTCATAGCCTCCCTCACCCTCTGACTGGCTGCCTTCCAGAATTCTTTGGGAAAGCTGTTTGATCCCAAAGTCTTACCGGATTGCAGCTGCCCAATTGCTACTTGAATTTCTTCGTCGCAGGGCTCCGACTCCAAGGCTGTGCTCTCCTCTTCCCCCACTGAGGGAAGGTCTATGGTCCCTAGGTAGGCCGCCAGCTCCTCCTCCTTTTTCCCACCCTGCTCACTATACAGGGCCTGATAGAACTGCTCGAAGACCTCAGTGATATCGTCCGCCCCGACTCCCCCGTATTTCTCTGCCAACTGGAGTCTCCTAACCCGCTTGTGGTGCCCCACCACCGCCAAGACCTCCACCCACATTACCACCTTATATGCCTCCCATAGCACCAACTGGCTGTTCACCGAGCCCTCATTGGGTGAATAATACTCCTCAGTCACCTGTGATACCAGTTCCTTTATCTCAGAGTTGCGAAGATAGTAAGCGTTTAGCCTCCAGCCCCTGTTAGGTCCATGCCCCTTCCCCTCCACCGTGATTGCGAGGGTGGAATGATCTGAGATACCCCTTGACAGGAAGGAGGCTGCAGTAACCCTATCTATGTTGGAGGCGGGTAGAAGGAAGTAGTCAATTCTAGAGAAAAAGTTATATGCATTAGAATAGAAGGAGAACCCATTTGCCATTGGATGGAGTTCCCGCCAGGCGTCCCATAGTCCCAGAGTGTCTATGAGGGCATACAGCTTTGTGTGAGGCCTCCCCGGCCCCCGTAAATGGCAGCCTGTCCCTCTCAGGTGAGGTGAGATTGTGTCATTGAGGTCTCCCTCCACTATCGTAAGGTCCCCCGCATAGGCTGCCAGCAGGGACTGGATGCATTTGTAAGTGTCTGCCTGAAGGGTGGGAGGGGCATATTTCGAAATTAGGCAGACAGTTTCCCTGTGCGATGAGTCCCTGACCATCAGGTATCTACCACCCACGTACCTGACCACCCTTTCACTATCAAGGGGAGGGATTTTCTCACCAGGATGGCGACCACCCCCTGAAGCCCCAGGAGAACCCTGCATGTTCCAGGACTGGGTCAGGATTATTCTGGAGGAAAGTGTGTTCTGTTCCAGAAATACTATATCCGATTTGTGGGCCTTGAGGAATTTAGAAACCAGACCTCGCTTGACTTTATCCAACAGCCTGTTGACATTCCATGATAAACACGTTAGGTGGGAGGCCTTCGCCCCCTCTAGCCCCCCGTTACGTCACCCGTACATAGGCATTCCAATCTCATGGTCTTGGGGGGGACTCCAACCCAATATTGACAAATTCACATTGCAGCCTCTGGTTGTACCTTAACCCTCCAACATAACCCCCTAAACAAACCCCATAATTTCCCCCAACCCCACCCACACTTCCCCCCAACCTGAAGCATCTGCTGACCCCCCTGAACCCTATTTGAAACCAAACGTTGCGTGCAGTAACCCCCAAGGGGAGGGAATGCAGAGCAGAGGGCCTCCTGCTCCGCTCTGGCAGGAACAAACACTTATAATAACTTTGCTGAGCCAAAACACCCGGCCATCCACCGCTTCATGTCCCCCTGACTGCTTGCCATCCATTCTGGTGTGGGGGTGGCCTCAGCCCATGGGAGTCTCTTTTCCTCTGCAACGTTGCCCCTCCGTGGGCTGGCCCTCCCCGTCCAGCCAGTCCCAAGCTTCTGTCGGGTCTGTGAAGAACAGCGTCCCCCAAGACGCCACCACCCTCGGGGTCGCTGGGAAGAGCATGGCATATTCGTATTCCGCTAGCCGCAGCCGTCTCTTCACTGCATTGGATGACTGCCTCGCCTTCTGGACAGCTTTTGTAAAGTCTGGGAACACCATTACTTTCGCATTGTTCACCTGGATGGGACCAATCTTGCTCAACAAGCCCATTGGTTTGTGGTTGAAAGGAGGTAGAGAACCGATAGGTGACTCCACATTCTTCCCACATAGCCTTGATATATGCTGATATGAAGTTTGATCGCGTGTCAGAAACTACTTCCTTGGGGAATCCACCACGGGAGAATATCCCAATCAGAGCCTTCGCAACCACGGGGGCTTTGATGCTCCTCAGAGGGAAAGCCTCAGGGTATCTCGGGGTGTGGTCCACCACCACCAAGATATATTGGTTCCCTGAGCTGGTTTGAGGATCCAAAAGGACCTACAATATCCATGCCTATTCTCTCGAAAGGTTGCCCAACCACAGGTAGTGGAATTAAGGGGGCCTTTGTGGCACCACCAGACTTGCCAGAAGCTTGACAAGTCGGGCAGGACAGACAAATTTCTTAACTTTTACGCAGAACTGCGGCCAGTAAAAGTGCACAGACAACTGGTCCGATGTCTTAGTCACTCCCAAGTGACCCGCTAAAGGAATTGGGTGAGCCAAATCCAAAAGGAACTTGCTGTGGCACTGGGGAACCACCAACCTTCTGGTGTCCTCACCTTCAGAATCCTTTGGCTCACTGTACAGGAGTCCATTCTCCCAGTACACTTTGAAAAGTCCAGGGGCTTTGCCCTTAGCACGCTCCTCCGCCTGCTTACGCATACCCGCCAGAGTGGGACGCTCTTTCTGGGCTGTGTAGAAGTCAGCCTGATCTGGGCCCGCACCTGATGCGAACTCGTCCAGCTTGGGCAGACCCTTCAGATCTGCACCCACTTAGTCCTCCACCTCAGGTTCCTGCACCAGGCAACTCTGAAGTCACGGGGTCCCCTGCTACCAAAGTAGAGTCTTCTGTGGCTACTAGCCCCTCTCCCGCAGGAGTAGGTGACTCATTAGTCTGTGGAACTGGGCTAGGGGCTACCGGCCACGCGGATCCTTCCAACAAGCTCTCTGGAAGCACTCCAGGCCCTAAGGCTTTCAGAGCGTTTAATCTGGCATTCTCTTTGGCCCTCGATCGTGTAGCCACAGCGACTATTTCGGGATCAGGAAGATCATTACCCAACAGACGTGGGACAGGGATGGAGTCTTTCATCACTACACGGCACTGGCTCGTTACACCTCGTCAGCTGAACTCTATCGACAAGAGGCACTTACTCTTAACATCAAATCCACTTACGCACAACTCAGGCCCATCAATATATTGGCCTGACTGTACCCACTGGCGGGTGACAGAGGAGACGCTAGCCGCAGTGTCTCGGACCGCAGGAGTTTTGTGTCCATTGATGTGCATATGCTCTAGATAGATCTGAGTATTATTGGGAACTGAGGACTCCTCTGGAGTACCATTCCCACTAAGTGTAACTAATCCACATTGGGCCACTCCCTGGCCTAGTGGGAAATCCTCTTCTGAGAGGCCCACACTAATGATGGCCTCCTCCATGAGTCCAACATTCACTATGGCTTGCTTGGGTAAGCCCTTGCAAGCAGGATCCCCTTTCCTATGGCCCAGCTCCTTTCATACAAAACAACTTTTGGATGGTGAGAAAGCAGGTGTCCTAGTGTTAGGGGTGCCTGCGCTCTTCTTTTCAGTGTGTACGGCTGAACTGGAATTTGGGGGTTTCCCTTCACTCTTTTGGGGACCTGACTTTGAATAGGATTGGGTTGGACCTTTGTCCTTCCAATCCTTCTCTACTTTTTTGTCTGCCGATTTCTCTTCCGCCTGAGCCTTTTTCTGGACTCGAGTACTCACAAACCTGTCGGCAGTCTTTGCAAGCTCTCTAGGATCTGTGATAGTATTGTCCACTAGATGCTGGTGTAGGTCAACCTCACAATCTTTCAACACATGCTCACACACAATCAAATTGTACATCCCTTTAAATGTGTCAACTTTGTTACCAGTCACCCACCCGCTCAGATATTTCAACAAGTGTGTAAACGCTTCAAATGTCTGCCCACTTTTCGTTCCGAGCTCTCTGAAGCTCTTTAGATACTGTTATGGGGTTTTACCAAACTTCCTGCGAAGGGCTGCCTGCATGCTCTCATAAATGGGCCTTATGTCAGGAGCTAACTGAAGAATTGCATCAGTCCCTGGTGTTAGTAAGCGACTCATCAGGACTGCACCCCACAGTAGATCATCCACTTCCTGCAGCTGGAATGCCAGCTTGAGCGCTTCAAACCAGTGAAAAATATTCTTCCCCACCTCATAAGCCTGTAATAAATCTTTGGGGCTTATCCCGGTCACTCTGGTTTGAGCCACTACTGCTGTTCTCACTAGAGGCAGACCTGTTGGGCTATTTCTGTTCTTCAAGCGCCAGTTTGCGCAGCTCTATGTTGACCTCGCCCCACTGTTTCTGTTACTCTAGCACAAGTCTCCTCTCCTCAAACACGAGCTTCCTAGCCGCTACCTCATTTAGAGCCTGAACAATTGCTGGGCCACTTAGAGACTGTGCTGAGGTCTGGGACCTGTGGGATGCCCCACTAGCCCCTGTCCTCACTGACACTCTCGAGTGTAGAGAAACCACACTTGCCCCCCAGCGGGATGATTGGCGAGAGACACTGCTCATGCGGTCATCCCCATCATTTACCCCCTCCAGAAGGTCTTGTCTGTTTGGGTACACGTGGCCTAGCCCGTCCCCTGAGGTCTTCTCCCCAACCGCCCTCGCTTCTACCCAAGCTTGGAGGCTTGTCAGCAACTCAGGTTTATTAACCTTAGTGCTGTGGGGAAGTCCCCTCTCTTGACATAAGACGCACAGGACATCCTTGGTCATGCCTTTATAGTCTCCATGTCAAGCACCATGACTATTACTATTACCTAACAGTGAATAAATGTTGCCTGCAACAGTACTTTTATCATTGGGTGATTAAGCTGTGCGCAAGGATCCAACTGATCCGACCGCTTGCCACCAATGTGACGAATCAACTTCCGGGGCACCAGTGGTCCAGGGATGAATATCAGTTTCTAAACCATCAATCAACCCCACACCTCTAGTACACCAGAAGGCATCCTTGTCCAATTTTGGTAACGTGGACGGAACGGCGGGCTTATCTCCACAAGATCGTGGATCATTTGTTAGTTGCAAGACAGCGAAAATACAATTATTACCCAATGATAAAAGGGGCTGTCCAGTCAAGGTTGTATACAAATATTTACTTATTATTCCTGCAACAAACAGTTCTAGCACACTACAATTACAACCCACACTGTAAGAAACACAGAGGACAGACAGTTTCACAAAGGAAAGGGATACATTCTGGATACTGACAGGAGGGTAGTTGGTAAAGTAATCAGTCTTATAGCTCAAGATTATTTGGTTTCAACACTAAAGGGGCAAAGGGTCGTAACTGCCTCTAGGGGCCTTCAGAGATGGAGCAGGGGGGCAGAAACACAATGTATCTGGTGCTGAAGAAGTGCTTGGTGTATGACAGCATTGAGGCAGTTCCAGGGTGCTTTGTAGCCCGTGACAGAGTTAGTGGCGAGAGACAGCTGTGGGTACCAGGCGGCAGGCAGTTCGGCAATTGAGGCTGGGTGGACGTCTGCAGGCTGTCCGGCGTGGCGACTCAGGGCCAAGGATTGTTCTCTGTGATGGTTGGTGGATCTAGAATGCTGGTCTAGGCGTATTGGACAACTATGGTGACTGTGGCCTGACTACAGTCAGCGGTGCAGCCGGATGCAGTTCGGGGACTCGACTGTCTGGAAATTGTCCTTAAAAAGATGGACGCTGGATGGTGCTTGTGTGGCACTCCTCTCAGCTTCTTCCCAGGGCTCGTGTCCTTTCAAGGCAGACGGCCCAATGCTCAGGTGGGTGTTAGCAGGCAATGGCCTTGTCCTTTGTCCAGAGACTCTCCAGCACTTCCCACCTAGGAAGCTTGATGTCAGAACATAGCAGGGCATGCTGTGTGCTGGCTGGGTACCGGTTCTGGAGCTGCTGGACGGGGCCTCTGAGTCCGGTATCTCCCTGGGGTGATTTATGGGGGAGGGATCTTGCTTCCCTCTTGGAGCTCCTAGCTTTCCTTCAATGGCAGAAGATGTAAGGAAGCGTGTACATTCAGCTCGAGTCCAAATGAGTCCTTCTTCTTACTCCTTGCAAAGTCTTCAGATGATCTGATCAGTGAGTGGCGCGGCCCACTTTTAAAGCCAAGTGGGCCCCAGTGATTGGTGTAGTCTAAGCCCACCTTAATGAACCAATCCAGGGTCCCCAACAACAATCTTCAGAGATGCTTCAGGTCAGACTCAGGGTGCTTGGCAACAGACAGGGGAAAGATGACAACATATACTTCTAAGACCCACCCATCTTCCTGCCTGCTGTACATCAAAGTGTCTCCCTAATTAACTGAGCCCCATGTGGTGCTTGGTCACAACATGGGCCTCCTTTAAAGTAGTTGGTGGCAGGCAGACTTTCGTCTCCTACAATTCACATACTTCACTGCTCTGGAAGGAGTGGTTCCAGACAGGACATTCAATGCCCTTTCATACCAAGGAGGGGTGTTAGTACCAAGTTAATACATTGCATTACAAAGAGGTGTTGGTCTCTGGTCTCCATTGTCACTTCCTGCACCCATGCCTCACTGAGGCCTGCTAATTAACATTCTTCAGAATGTGCCACCACCAGCAAGGTGTAACAATGGAGATGCAAATCCATGGGGCCTTAAAGTGCTAATCAGGCGGCCCATGGCCAGAGGATTTTGATGTACCCACAGCTGTCAGGTGTCAGCTACACATGACAGGGGAGGGCAGCGCTGGTAAGCTGTGTCCTCCCAGAGTACATGACTGTTTTTCTGCTGTGCAGTTAGCGTGGAATATATGTGTGGGAATGGCCCACATATTTTCTGGAGGGTGATCTGCCATCATTCACTCTTCTTCAACAAACAAAAATCAAAACGACCAGGTGAGCACACTGGGGTGCATTTACCAGCCCAGCAGAACTCCCCTACACCACCAAACTGCATTTTCAGCAGTTACATGAGGAATGGCTGTGCTGGCTCTGCTGAGCACATATGGGGCGAGATAAAACATAGAACACCCCGAGAATGGCTGCAGTTATTTTCTTTATGTGCACCAAAAAGAAGAATTCAAAAGCAGCCTGGTGCTGCGCTGCTATGCTGCCAGCTCAAGGCTTGCAACTGATAGAGAAAATGTTCTGCATTTAAAATGATTTTGCACTGGTGCCGTTTCCATCTTTTCAACATTACACAGTTGGATTCCAGTAAAACAATTCATGCCCATCTATCTTCAGGATGAATAGCATCAAAGCGGGGCATTCTTCACTGAATGGCTGTGTGTCAAGTAAAAACTGTGAAAGAGCAGAGAAATTAATTTCAGGCCGTACGGCAAGCGTTTACACTTGCAACAAAGAAACCCAGGCGAAATTCCTCACAAGAAGCTCTCTCTCCCCTTTTGCTTATGTCAACTTTAAAGAATCCTTGTTTTGAACAGATTCCAGTGTATTAGAAATTGACCAGAGCTGGGGAAATGTTCAGAATAAAGCTGTGAGGAAAATCGCATTTTGTAAATGACCAGGGAAAGTAAAATTAACCAGTATTGAACTGCTCTGCAAAACAGTGAGTGGTTATTGTACAGGCTCAATGAAAATAATACTATGACATGCCCTGAAACAAAACTATATCTGTTGGGAAGAAAAGCCGCCAAAACATAAGCAAATTGTACTCTGTGTAGTTTATTTTCCCCCACAAGAAGGATTTCAACATCATGGCCAGGCCCAGAAATTTCTGGCAAACCTGTTTTTGCAGGGCAGGCATTGCTAAATGTACCAGCCCCCTGGGAAAGGAAGTTCCTTTACAACATGAATGGCCCAGCGGTGTGGGAAGTGGCGACCTCGTCAGACTTAGCGGCATTGCTGCAGCATGAGACAATGAACAGCCCTGTCCCTAAAGTGTGAAATCCTCCGACACCTCTCCTCAGCTTCAACTGCCTAAGATCAAAGGGAAGTCATAGCAACCCCTGGGAAAAGCTGACCAGAGCCTGACATTTGGCTGGGGGTGGGAAAGACTGCCCATGTTTGGAAACAAAGCCAGCCCATTTGATTTCAGAGACTGTTCATATCATGACATTTATTTTAGTAATCAAAAGAAACAGTAATGTGAAATTATGACTGTTTAAATGTCATTTTTGCGCCATTAAGACATTGTAGGTTTTTCTAGCATGTTGGGAATGCAAACGCCAGTAAAATGTCATTTCGGGGGAAAGCATACATGGTAAAGTTTTGAAACTTAATGAAAACATGACCAGTGATAATATGTACACATGTAGACAATTGTAGAATTTTAGGTGAAATGTTTTCCAGGGAAATGGGGAAAGATTGCCAGAATGACTAAACAGCATCGCACCATCTTGGGATTTGGATCAGCTTGTTTCTTGTAAAATATGGAGTCTGCTTATCCCATTTTCAGGAGGATAACAATTGTAAATATAAGAGTTTTTGTGTCATAACTGATTTTGGTAAAAGTAACTTTGGTATAACAAAGCACCTCATAAAACACACACACTAAAACTGAGTCACTTCTTTCAGTCCAATCAGTTTATAGGGAGGTGGGTACATTTACAGGCTGACCTATCCAATTTTAGAGGTATGTCCAGCTTAGTTCTGCCCACATAGTAAAAATCCTCTGATGTCATCCAGTTTATAAAAAGAGGAAGCTTAGGGAGAGTCAGGACATTAAAAAAAAAACCAGCATTCAAAATCCAAGCCGCAACATCCAGAGACCCAGACCTTCAACATTCACCCTGGAAGACTCCAGAAGCCAGGCCAGAGCTAGCTGATCCTATCCAGGCAGAATTACCTATCCAGAATTAAACCCTTCAGAAATCCCAATAATTCAGGGAGAAGGGGGGAAGGCTGCTGAACCTTTTTGGGATTATCCAGTGACCAGACCTGCTTTGCCCCGCTATCTGCTTTGCCCAACTCATGCAGCTCGCTGTCCACTGAGACCGGTTGCCTCACTGTGTCCCTAGGAGAGAGCCTTGCTGCGGCGCAGTGACCATACCCCAGCCCCGCTGTCCAAAGACCCAGCTGGCTGTCCAGACTATTCCATTCAAGTGCTTGTTGTAAGTATTACCCGTCCCCAGTAACCTAAAAGCTGCATACCTTGCTTTGTGACCTTGTATTATGTCCAATCCCATAGAAATCCTATAAATACCCTAGTAAATTCTTAAATTGCCTTAATCCTCTGTGTATCCTGTCCTTAGGAAAATCTGTGTTACTCTCCATGTGTTAGCACCATTCTTTCCCACTCATTTCAGTCCGTTCTATAAGTCCTGAGTACCATTTGGAATACATTAATTAATTCCCATATAACGAGGCACACGGCGTGAAGGGGTTAACATTGCAAATGAACCTTTTTGTGGGCAGCGTCTCTCTTTTATAATCTAGCCACTAAAAATAGTTTCAGTAGAACCTGTCATTTTCCTCTTAAAACGGATTATGTCTGTGTAACTGCTTTCATTATAAATCCAAGTTTTCCATTCCTATAAAGAATCCCATACTGTCACCCATCAACAGTCATCCTTTGACTTTCATATCATCTCTGTTATGTGCCTTTGTATCTTAGAATTAAAACGGATTTCCAATTGTGTTTGTTTAGGTCACTTTGCAAGCCCTTTTGCTATTTTAAACATGTGAAACTAAGCAATTGATATTTCGCCACATGTGATTTTTGCTGCACTGTATTTTTTTCCTTCCAAAGTCGATTTTCTGAACTGTCTGCCCATTAGTACATTTCCTTGTAGCTTGTGAGTTTTCTTGCTTCGTTAGTACAGCCACACTCATTCCTGCCTTATTCATTCAACCGCACATAGAAAATAACTATTTATTAATTCCGAGTGCCATTTTGCTCATTTGTACAGGGAGCTCAATCCGATTTTGGCCTCCCATTCAGGGGTGGAAGGTCGGATTTTCATTCCGATTTTTGCCTAGTATTTCTAACTCCTTGCTACTCCTCTCAACCCACACACAATTTGGTTAACAGGGGTTTGAGGGAGTGTTGCAGGGGGAATTCCCAACTGTGGTGCCATTTAAAATCACTACTCAAAAAGTAATCTTGCTTTCATTCAATTGTGCATTGTGTATCTTGTGGTAAAAGGTGAAACTAAGTGTGCTCTATCATTTTACTGTGTAATTATCACAACCCTGGTAATTGCTGCCCTCCTGGCTGACCCCAACCCCCCTACCCTGTCCTCCTCAATGTCACCCAGATACCTTTCCCATTGTTCCTTCAGCTTGCTCTGGGGGAGAGTGGAGAAGTTGTTGATTACCTGGTAAAGAGTCATGATCACCTTCCCAGGTGTCCTCCCTTCTAGCAAATTGGCCTGCAACAGGGAGTGTTCGTGTAGGTCCCACTCCTCCCTGCCCTTGTGGGCCATCGCATGGTGTTGCCGTGCATAGGTGAACTGGTCCCTGTTGCCTAGTCCATGAACGTCCCAAAAGTAGAGAGCCAGGTGTTTGTGCACTATAATGTGCTTCATCTGTTGTACCCCAGATGTGAGCCATCTGTTGTGATACCCATCTTTCCCACCTCCGGGAGGTCCATGTTACCCCAAATGTAGGATTCCCTTGTCACCATCCCATCACACCTAGGGCTGCGAACCAGGCCTCGATAGTGTGGCTACCCGGCATCGGCAGAGCGGCCGCCCGCGGGTGCCCATACAGCAACATAGCTGGTGGATAATTCCCCATCATGTGTTTCTCTAGCTGGATGTGACAAGCCCCCTGGTCATCATGCACCCATTTGTTAACAGTCACCAGCTGTGAGGCCTAGTAATATTTCCTCACATCCGGGAGCCCCAGCCTCCCCTCCCACACCGACCTCACTAACATGGACAGTGCCACTCTCAGGGTCTTTTTGCCCCACATCACTTCTCTCTGCAGCCCTTCGATAGCCCGAAAGACTTTTGATGGAATCTTCACTGGTGTATTTTGGAGGACGTAAAGCAGTCTAGGAAATGTCAATGCAGATTGAAACCATCCAGAGCCCCCGGCCCAGACAGCATCACCAATGTGGACCTTAAAAAGTACCCAGAGGAATGGGCGTCGCTCATTAGCACGATCTTCAAAAGATGCTCGGAAGCAAAGTCGATTCCATCATCCTGGACCACGTCTATTGTGGTCCCTATATTCAAGAAGGGATGCAAAGGGGAGCCAAGAAACTATCGCCCTATTGCGTTACTCGACGTGATTGGTAAAGTCTTTGGAATCCTCTTATTAAAGCGCTTCCAGCTATGGGCTAAAAACGCCCCCTGTGCAGATCCTTTTCAAACTGGATTCACTAAAAAGATCGGGACAACGGCTAATATCATGCTTATGAGTCCCTTAAAGAGCAAAATCATCGACCTGGCTCAAGCATTTGACCAGGTCAATAGAGAGATTCTGTGGAAGAAATTAAAAGAGTGGAACTGCCCTCTTGACATCCTCCAACCTATTTGCGCTCTCCATGAAAACACCAGACTGAGAGTGACACTAAATCAAGCTGGTCTGTTATCAGATGAAACTCAGGTAGAACGAGGAGTCAAGCAGGGCTGTCCACTAGCCCCGGCCCTCTTTATAGCATTTATGGGCGATTTCAAGGACTCAGAGTGTGCCATTAGATCTTTTCCACCTACAATGGGCCTGATCAAAATCACCCGCCTGTTGTACGCCGATGATCTGATTCTAATGGATCACACCCCTATCGGCCTTCAATGCCAACTCGACAACCTGGCTGCCTATATTCATGGAAATTACCTGCAAATCAACGTTGCAAAAACAAAGGTCCTAGTTCTGGAAAAAACACAAAAGCGAAAGGAACATTTGAACTGGTTCCTAGAAGGCTCGGTACTCGAAAAGGTACAACACTTCAAATACCTTGGTGTGACCCTCGACAGTTCAGGAACAAACACAGCAATGCAACAAACCCTTCTGGAAAAATCAAGAAAACGTTCTGCCCAAGCCCGGGCTTTGGACAACAAGTACGGCCGATTCTCATTGATCCCCATGATAAGATTTTACTGATCTTAGGTGGTGGCATCTCTAACTTATGCAATGGAGGCCCTGCCCCAAATACCTGGGAAGCTATGGATCAGGTTGAAAGGCTACTTCTGGCGTACCGTTCTGGGTCTCCCCAAATCTACATCAATGATCCTAATCAGACGGGAACTCGGCCTCCTCTCACTGGAAGCGACTATTGAAAGAAACAGTATGATGCTTTACAGGAAAACACTGCTGCCCGACTGTCCAAACATCCTAAGCATGATCAGAGAGGAAACCGTGGGCTCCCGATGCAGTATGCTGAAAACATGGGCAAACAACTACAGAGCAAAGTTGGATGAAATTCAATCGTCTGAGTTCGAGTTCCAAACAACCTAGAAAAATGTCCTAGTAAATCAGTAAGGAACACCTTTATGAGGGCCCGTCTAAATCTACTTGAAACCCACGAGATCTTGGCAGTTAGAGGCCTAACCAATTCAAATAAATGTCGCTTTTGTCAAAAAGATGAAGAAATTGAAACAATACGGGTTTGAAATACCTGCAGGGGCACCTGTCCGCCTCTTACACCCAGGATGAACAGGTGTGGTGGGAGAGACTTATCAGCGGTGAAAGAACTTCTTGGACAATCGCTACTGCACAGACACTGAAGCAGATCCTCGGATCCTTAAACCAGCAAGCGAGCCCAGACATGCTTCAGAACTAGGGAATCAGTGAAAGCGTGTTTTTACTGCATCAAAAAGAAAACGTTTTTTTTCCTTTTTGTCTTCTCTTCTTTTCTTGTCTTCTTTCCTTCATCTTGTAAAAATCATTAATTTGATTAAATCAAGTAAATAAAAAAAAAAATGTCAACATTTTAAACAGGTTAGCATGCCCCAGCACCATCCATCCCTTCTCTCACGGCAGCAGCTCTGTTTTATCCCAGTTAACCCGATGGCTGCTGTTATCCCCGAATTCTTCGATCATATTTATTACCACAGGGCCGGAAACCCTAGGTTCCCCCAGGTAGATAAATATGTCATCTGCTTACAGGGCGACGCGGTCCTCCCTCTCCTCAGACCATTTGAATCCCCTGATCCTGGGGTCTCCCCATATCTTGGCAGCCAATTAAAAACAGTAGGGGAGAGAGCAGGCAATCCAGTCTTGTGCCCCGCTGGAGCAGGAAGTCTCTAGAAAGTGCCCTGTTCACCCTGACTCTCGCAGTGGGACCCATGTACAGCAGCGTTAGTCAGCTCTGGAAATTAGGGCCGAAGCCCATCTTCTTCAAAACTTCCCACAAAACCCCACACCGGACAGAGTCAAAGGCCTTTTCTGAGGCTAGGGCCACCAGTGCATGGGTCCCCTCCAAAGTGGCTACCTTGCCCAAGGCATTCTGCACCCTCTGCAGATTCATTCGAGTAACTCTTCCTGGTAAGAAGCCACACTGATCGCTATGGATCAACTTGCTCATGACCCCCAGGAGCCTATTAGCCAGCACCTTTGCCAGTATCTTAGTTTCCCTGTTTAGTAGGGAGATTGGTCTGTATGCCCCGCAGCTCTCTGGGGGTTTCCCCTTCTTGTGAATAACCACTATTGTGGCTTGACACAAATCCCATGACAAATGCCCAACATCCCGACTGTCCAGGAACATTCCCCTCATAGCCTCCCTCACCCTCTGACTGGCTGCCTTCCAGAATTCTATGGGAAAGCTGTTTGATCCCAAAGTCTTACCGGATTGCAGCTGCCCAATTGCTACTTGAATTTCTTCGTCGCAGGGCTCCGACTCCAAGGCTGTGCTCTCCTCTTCCCCCACTGAGGGAAGGTCTATGGTCCCTAGGTAGGCCGCCAGCTCCTCCTCCTTTTTCCCACCCTGCTCACTATACAGGGCCTGATAGAACTGCTCGAAGACCTCAGTGATGTCGTCCGCCCGACTCCGCCCGTATTTCTCTGCCAACTGGAGTCTCCTAACCCGCTTGTGGTGCCCCACCACCGCCAAGACCTCCACCCACATTACCACCTTATATGCCTCCCATAGCACCAACTGGCTGTTCACCGAGCCCTCATTGGGTGAATAATACTCCTCAGTCACCTGTGATACCAGTTCCTTTATCTCAGAGTTGCGAAGATAGTAAGCGTTTAGCCTCCAGCCCCTGTTAGGTCCATGCCCCTTCCCCTCCACCGTGATTGCGAGGGTGGAATGATCTGAGATACCCCTTGACAGGAAGGAGGCTGCAGTAACCCTATCTATGTTGGAGGTGGGTAGAAGGAAGTAGTCAATTCTAGAGAAAAAGTTATATGCATTAGAATAGAAGGGGAACCCATTTGCCATTGGATGGAGTTCCCGCCAGGCGTCCCATAGTCCCAGAGTGTCTATGAGGGCATACAGCTTTGTGTGAGGCCTCCCCGGCCCCCGTAAATGTCAGCCTGTCCCTCTCAGGTGAGGTGAGATTGTGTCATTGAGGTCTCCCTCCACTATCGTAAGGTCCCCCGCATAGGCTGCCAGCAGGGACTGGATGCATTTGTAAGTGTCTGCCTGAAGGGTGGGAGGGGCATATTTCGAAATTAGGCAGACAGTTTCCCTGTGCGATGAGTCCCTGACCATCAGGTATCTACCACCCACGTACCTGAGCACCCTTTCACTATCAAGGGGAGGGATTTTCTCACCAGGATGGCGACCATCCCCTGAAGCCCCAGGAGAACCCTGCATGTTCCAGCACTGGGTCAGGATTATTCTGGAGGAAAGTGTGTTCTGTTCCAGAAATACTATATCCGATTTGTGGGCCTTGAGGAATTTAGAAACCAGACCTTGCTTGACTTTATCCAACAGCCTGTTGACATTCCATGATAAACACGTTAGGTGGGAGGCCTTCGCCCCCTCTGGCCCCCCGTTACGTCACCCGTACATAGGCATTCCAATCTCATGGTCTTGCGGGGGACTCCAACCCAATATTGACAAATTCACATTGCAGCCTCTGGTTGTACCTTAACCCTCCAACATAACCCCTAAACAAACCCCATAATTTCCCCCAACCCCACCCTACACTTCCCCCCAACCTGAAGCATCTGCTGACCCCCCTGAACCCTATTTGAAACCAAACGTTGCGTGCAGTAACCCCCAAGGGGAGGGAATGCACAGCAGAGGGCCTCCTGCTCCGCTCTGGCAGGAACAAACACTTATAATAACTTTGCTGAGCCAAAACACCCGGCCATCCACCGCTTCATGTCCCCCTGACTGCTTGCCATCCATTCTGGTGCGGGGGTGGCCTCAGCCCATGGGAGTCTCTTTTCCTCTGCAACGTTGCCCCTCCGTGGGCTGGCCCTCCCCGTCCAGCCATTCCCAAGCTTCTGTCGGGTCTGTGAAGAACAGCGTCCCCCAAGACGCCACCACCCTCGGGGTCACTGGGAAGAGCATGGCATATTCGTATTCCGCTAGCCGCAGCCGTCTCTTCACTGCATTGGATGACTGCCTCGCCTTCTGGACAGCTTGTGTAAAGTCTGGGAACACCATTACTTTCGCATTGTTCACCTGGATGGGACCAATCTTGCTCAACAAGCCCATTGGTTTCTGGTTGAAAGGAGGTAGAGAACCGATAGGTGACTCCACATTCTTCCCACATAGCCTTGATATATGCTGATATGAAGTTTGATCGCGTGTCAGAAACTACTTCCTTGGGGAATCCACCACAGGAGAATATCCCAATCAGAGCCTTCGCAACCACAGGGGCTTTGATGCTCCTCAGAGGGACAGCCTCAGGGTATCTCGGGGTGTGGTCCACCACCACCAAGATATATTGGTTCCCTGAGCTGGTTTGAGGATCCAAAAGGACCCACAATATCCATGCCTATTCTCTCGAAAGGTTGCCCAACCACAGGTAGTGGAATTAAGGGGGCCTTTGTGGCATCGCCAGACTTGCCAGAAGCTTGACAAGTCGGGCAGGACCGGACAAATTTCTTAACTTTTACGCAGAACTGCGGCCAGTAAAAGTGCACAGACAACTGGTCCGATGTCTTAGTCACTCCCAAGTGACCCGCTAAAGGAATTCGGTGAGCCAAATCCAAAAGGAACTTGCTGTGGCACTGGGGAACCACCAACCTTCTGGTGTCCTCGCCTTCAGAATCCTTTGGCTCACTGTACAGGAGTCCATTCTCCCAGTACACTTTGAAAAGTCCAGGGGCTTTGCCTTTAGCACGCTCCTCCGCCTGCTTACGCATACCCGCCAGAGTGGGACGCTCTTTCTGGGCTGTGTAGAAGTCAGCCTGATCTGGGCCCGCACCTGATGCGAACTCGTCCAGCTTGGGCAGACCCTTCAGATCTGCACCCACCTAGTCCTCCACCTCAGGTTCCTGCACCAGGCAACTCTGAAGTCACGGGGTCCCCTGCTACCAAAGTAGAGTCTTCTGTGGCTACTAGCCCCTCTCCCGCAGGAGTAGGTGACTCAGTAGTCTGTGGAACTGGGCTAGGGGCTACCGGCCACGCAGATCCTTCCAACAAGCTCTCTGGAAGCACTCCAGGCCCTAAGGCTTTCAGAGCGTTTAATCTGGCATTCTCTTTGGCCCTCGATCGTGTAGCCACGGCGACTATTTCGGGATCAGGAAGATCATTACTCAACAGACGTGGGACAGGGATGGAGTCTTTCATCACTACACGGCAATGGGTCGTTACACCTCGTCAGCTGAACTCTACTATCGACAAGAGGCATTTACTCTTAACATCAAATCCACTTACGCACAACTCAGGCCCATCAATATATTGGCCTGGCTGTACCCACTGGCGGGTGACAGAGGAGACGCTAGCCGCAGTGTTTCGGACCGCAGGAGTTTTGTGTCCATTGATGTGCACATGCTCTAGATAGATCTGAGTATTATTGGGAACTGAGGACTCCTCTGGAGTACCATTCCCACTCAGTGTAACTAATCCACATTGGGCCACTCCCTGGCCTAGTGGGAAATCCTCTTCTGAGAGGCCCACACTAATGATGGCCTCCTCCATGAGTCCAACATTCACTATGGCTTGCTTGGGTAAGCCCTTGCAAGCAGGATCCCCTTTCCTATGGCCCAGCTCCTTACATACAAAACAACTTTTGGGTGGTGAGAAAGCAGGTGTCCTAGTGTTAGGGGTGCCTGCGCTCTTCTTTTCAGTGTGTACGGCTGAACTGGAATTTGGGGGTTTCCCTTCACTCTTTTGGGGACCTGACTTTGAATAGGATTGGGTTGGACCTTTGTCCTTCCAATCCTTCTCTACTTTTTTGTCTGCCGATTTCTCTTCCGCCTGAGCCTTTTTCTGGACTCGAGTACTCACAAACCTGTCGGCAGTCTTTGCAAGCTCTCTAGGATCTGTGATAGTATTGTCCACTAGATGCTGGTGTAGGTCAACCTCACAATCTTTTAACACATGCTCACACACAATCAAATTGTACATCCCTTTAAATGTGTCAACTTTGTTACCAGTCACCCACCCGCTCAGATATTTCAACAAGTGTGTAAACGCTTCAAATGTCTGCCCACTTTTTGTTCCGAGCTCTCTGAAGCTCTTTAGATACTCTTATGGGGTTTTACCAAACTTCCTGCGAAGGGCTGCCTGCATGCTCTCATAAATGGGCCTTATGTCAGGAGCTAACTGAAGAATTGCATCAGTCCCTGGTGTTAGTAAGCGTCTCATCAGGACTGCACCCCACAGTAGATCATCCACTTCCTGCAGCTGGAATGCCAGCTTGAGCGCTTCAAACCAGTCAAAAATATTCTTCCCCACCTCATAAGCCTGTAATAAATCTTTGGGGCTTATCCCGGTCACTCTGGTTTGAGCCACTACTGCTGTTCTCACTAGAGGCAGACCTGTTGGGCTATTTCTGCTCTTCAAGCGCCAATTTGCGCAGCTCTATGTTGACCTCACCCCACTGTTTCTGTTCCTCTAGCACAAGTCTCCTCTCCTCAAACACGAGCTTCCTAGCCGCTACCTCATTTAGAGCCTGAACAATTGCTGGGCCACTTAGAGACTGTGCAGAGGCCTGGGACCTGTGGGATGCCCCACTAGCCCCTGTCCTCACTGACACTCTCGAGTGTAGAGAAACCACACTTGCCCCCCAGCGGGATGATTGGCGAGAGACACTGCTCATGCGGTCATCCCCATCATTTACCCCCTCCAGAAGGTCTTGTCTGTTTGGGTACACGTGGCCTAGCCCGTCCCCTGAGGTCTTCTCCCCAACCGCCCTTGCTTCTACCCAAGCTTGGAGGCTTGTCAGCAACTCAGGTTTATTAACCTTAGTGCTGTGGGGAAGTCCTCTCTCTTGACATAAGACGCACAGGACATCCTTGGTCATGCCTTTATAGTCTCCATGTCAAGCACCATGACTATTACTATTACCTAACAGTGAATAAATGTTGCCTGCAACAGTACTTTTATCATTGGGTGATTAAGCTGTGTGCAAGGATCCAACTGATCCGACCGCTTGCCACCAATGTGACGAATCAACTTCCGGGGCACCAGTGGTCCAGGGATGAATATCAGTTTCTAAACCATCAATCAACCCCACACCTCTAGTACACCAGAAGGCATCCTTGTCCAATTTTGGTAACGTGGACGGAACGGCAGGCTTATCTCCACAAGATCGTGGATCATTTGTTAGTTGCAAGACAGCAAAAATACAATTATTACCCAATGATAAAAGGGGCTGTCCAGTCAAGGTTGTATACAAATATTTACTTATTATTCCTGCAACAAACAGTTCTAGTACACTACAATTACAACCCACACTGTAAAGGAACACAGAGGACAGACAGTTTCACAAAGGAAAGGGATACATTCTGGATACTGACAGGAGGGTAGTTGGTAAAGTAATCAGTCTTATAGCTCAAGATTATTTGGTTTCAACACTAAAGGGGCAAAGGGTCGTAACTGTCTCTAGGGGCCTTCAGAGATGGAGCAGGGGGGCAGAAACACAATGTATCTGGTGCTGAAGAAGTGCTTGGTGTATGACAGCATTGAGGCAGTTCCAGGGTGCTTTGCAGCCCGTGACAGAGTTAGTGGCGGGAGACAGCTGTGGGTACCAGGCGGCAGGCAGTTCGGCAATTGAGGCTGGGTGGACGTCTGCAGGCTGTCCGGCATGGCGACTCAGGGCCAAGGATTGTTCTCTGTGATGGTTGGTGGATCTAGAATGCTGGTCTAGGCATATTGGACAACTATGGTGACTGCGGCCTGACTACAGTCAGCGGTGCAGCCGGATGCAGTTCGGGGACTCGACTGTCTGGAAATTGTTCTTAAAAAGATGGACGCTGGATGATGCTTGTGTGGCACTCCTCTTAGCTTCTTCCCAGGGCTCGTGTCCTTTCAAGGCAGACGGCCCAATGCTCAGGTGGGTGTTAGCAGGCAATGGCCTTGTCCTTTGTCCAGAGACTCTCCAGCACTTCCCACCTAGGAAGCTTGATGTCAGAACATAGCAGGGCATGCTGTGTGCTGGCTGGGCACGGGTTCTGGAGCTGCTGGATGCGGCCTCTGAGTCCGGTATCTCCCTGGGGTGATTTATGGTGGAGGGATCTTGCTTCCCTCTTGGAGCTCCTAGCTTTCCTTCAATGGCAGAAGATGTAAGGAAGCTTGTACATTCAGCTCGAGTCCAAATGAGTCCTTCTTCTTACTCCTTGCAAAGTCTTCAGATGATCTGATCAGTGAGTGGCGCGGCCCACTTTTAAAGCCAAGCGGGCCCCAGTGATTGGTGTAGTCTAAACCCACCTTAATGAACCAATCCAGGGTCCCCAACAACAATCTTCAGAGATGCTTCAGGTCAGACTCAGGGTGCTTGGCAACAGACAGGGGAAGGATGACAACATATACTTCTAAGACCCACCCATCTTCCTGCCTGCTGTACATCAAAGTGTCTCTCTAATTAACTGAGCCCCATGTGGTGCTTGGTCACAACATGGGCCTCCTTTAAAGTAGTTGGTGGCAGGCAGACTTTCGTCTCCTACAATTCACATACTTCACAGCTCTGGAAGGAGTGGTTCCAGACAGGACATTCAATGCCCTTTCATACCAAGGAGGGGTGTTAGTACCAAGTTAATACATTGCATTACAAAGAGGTGTTGGTCTCTGGTCTCCATTGTCACTTCCTGCACCCATGCCTCACTGAGGCCTGCTAATTAACATTCTTCAGAAGTTGCCACCACCAGCAAGGTGTAACAATGGAGATGCAAATCCATGGGGCCTTAAAGTGCTAATCAGGCTGCCCATGGCCAGAGGCTTTTGATGTACCCACAGCTGTCAGGTGTCAGCTACACATGACAGGGGAGGGCAGCGCTGGTAAGCTGTGTCCTCCCAGAGTACATGACTGTTTTTCTGCTGTGCAGTTAGCATGGAAAATATGTGTGGGAATGGCCCACATATTTTCTGGAGGGTGATCTGCCATCATTCATTCTTCTTCAACAAACAAAAATCAAAACGACCAGGTGAGCACACTGGGGTGCATTTACCAGCTCAGCAGAACTCCCCTACACCACCAAACTGCATTTTCAGCAGTTACAAGAGGAATGGCTGTGCTGGCTCTGCTGAGCACATATGGGGCGAGATAAAACATAGAACACCCCGAGAATGGCTGCAGTTATTTTCTTTATGTGCACCAAAAAGAAGAATTCAAAAGCAGCCTGGTGCTGCGCTGCTATGCTGCCAGCTCAAGGCTTCCAACTGATAGAGAAAATGTTCTGCATTTAAAATGATTTTGCACTGGTGCCGTTTCCATCTTTTCAACATTACACAGTTGGATTCCAGTAAAACAATTCATGCCCATCTATCTTCAGGATGAATAGCATCAAAGGGGGGCATTCTTCACTGAATGGCATGTGTGTCAAGTAAAAACTGTGAAAGAGCAGAGAAATTAATTTCAGGCCGTACGGCAAGCGTTTACACTTGCAACAAAGAAACACAGGCGAAATTCCTCACAAGAAGCTCTCTCTCCCCTTTTGCTTATGTCAGCTTTAAAGAATCCTTGTTTTGAACAGATTCCAGTGTATTAGAAATTGACCAGAGCTGGGGAAATGTTCAGAATAAAGCTGCGAGGAAAATCGCATTTTGTAAATGACCAGGGAAAGTAAAATTAACCAGTATTGAACTGCTCTGCAAAACAGTGAGTGGTTATTGTACAGGCTCAATGAAAATAATACTATGACATGCCCTGAAACAAAACTATATCTGTTGGGAAGAAAAGCTGCCAAAACATAAGCAAATTGTACTCTGTGTAGTTTATTTTCCCCCACAAGAAGGATTTCAACATCATGGCCAGGCCCAGAAATTTCTGGCAAACCTGTTTTTGCAGGGCAGGCATTGCTAAATGTACCAGCCCCCTGGGAAAGGAAGTTCCTTTACAACATGAATGGCCCAGCGGTGTGGGAAGTGGCGACCTCGTCAGACTTAGCGGCATTGCTGCAGCATGAGACAATGAACAGCCCTGTCCCTAAAGTGTGAAATCCTCTGACACCTCTCCTCAGCTTCAACTGCCTAAGATCAAAGGGAAGTCATAGCAACCCCTGGGCAAAGCTGACCAGAGCCTGACATTTGGCTGGGGGTGGGAAAGACTGCCCATATTTGGAAACAAAGCCAGCCCATTTGATTTCAGAGACTGTTCATATCATGACATTTATTTTAGTAATCAAAAGAAACAGTAATGTGAAATATGGCTGTTTAAATGTCATTTTTGCACCATTAAGACATTGTAGGTTTTTCTAGCATGTTGGGAATGCAAACGCCAGTAAAATGTCATTTCGGGGGAAAGCATACATGGTACAGTTTTGAAACTTAATGAAAACATGACCAGTGATAATATGTACACATGTAGACAATTGTAGAATTTTAGGTGAAATGTTTTCCAGGGAAATGGGGAAAGATTGCCAGAATGACTAAATAGCATCGCACCATCTTGGGATTTGGATCAGCTTGTTTCTTGTAAAATATGGAGTCTGCTTATCTCATTTTCAGGAGGATAACAATTGTAAATATAAGAGTTTTTGTGTCATAACTGATTTTGGTAAAAGTAACTTTGGTATAACAAAGCACCTCATAAAACACACACACTAAAACTGAGTCACTTCTTTCAGTCCAATCAGTTTACAGGGAGCTGGGTACATTTACAGGCTGACCTATCCGATTTTAGAGGTATGTCCAGCTTAGTTCTGCCCACATAGTAAAAATCCTTTGATGTCATCCAGCTTATAAAAAGAGGAAGCTTAGGGAGAGTCAGGACATTCAAAAAAATCCAGCATTCAAAATCCAAGCCACAACATCCAGAGACCCAGACCTTCAACATTCACCCTGGAAGAATCCAGAAGCCAGGCCAGAGCTAGCTGATCCTATCCAGGCAGAATTACCTATCCAGAATTAAACCCTACAGAAATCCCAATAATTCAGGGAGAAGGGGGGAAGGCTGCTGAACCTTTTTGGGATTATCCAGTGACCAGACCTGCTTTGCCCCGCTATCTGCTTTGCCCAACTCATGCACCTCGCTGTCCACTGAGACCGGTTGCCTCACTGTGTCCCTAAGAGAGAGCCTTGCTGCAGCGCAGTGACCATACCCCAGCCCCGCTGTCCAGAGACCCAGCTGGCTGTCCAGACTATTCCATTCAAGTGCTTGTTGTAAGTATTACCCGTCCCCAGTAACCTAAAAGCTGCATGCCTTGCTTTGTGACCTTGTATTATGTCCAATCCCATAGAAATCCTATAAATACCCTAGTAAATTCTAAAATTGCCTTAATCCTCTGTGTATCCTGTCCTTAGGAAAATCTGTGTTACTCTCCATGTGTTAGCACCATTCTTTCCCACTCATTTCAGTCCGTTCTATAAGTCCTGAGTACTATTTGGAATACATTAATTAATTCCCATATAACGAGGCACACGGCGTGAAGGGGTTAACATTGCAAATGAACCTTTTTGTGGGCAGCGTCTCTCTTTTATAATCTAGCCACTAAAAATAGTTTCAATAGAACCTGTCATTTTCCTCTTAAAACGGATTATGTCTGTGTAACTGCTTTCATTATAAATCCAAGTTTTCCATTCCTATAAAGAATCCCATACTGTCACCCATCAACAGTCATCCTTTGACTTCCATATCATCTCTGTTATGTGCCTTTGTATCTTGGAATTAAAACGGATTTCCAATTGTGTTTGTTTAGGTCACTTTGCAAGCCCTTTTGCTATTTTAAACATGTGAAACTAAGCAATTGATATTTCGCCACATGTGATTTTTGCTGCACTGTATTTTTTTCCTTCCAAAGTCGATTTTCTGAACTGTCTGCCCATTAGTACATTTCCTTGTAGCTTGTGAGTTTTCTTGCTTCGTTAGTACAGCCACACTCATTCCTGCCTTATTCATTCAACCGCACATAGAAAATAACTATTTATTAATTCCGAGTGCCATTTTGCTCATTTGTACAGGGAGCTCAATCCGATTTTGGCCTCCCATTCAGGGGTGGAAGGTCGGATTTTCATTCCGATTTTTGCCTAGTATTTCTAACTCCTTGCTACTCCTCTCAACCCACACACAATTTGGTTAACAGGGGTTTGAGGGAGTGTTGCAGGGGGAATTCCCAACTGTGGTGCCATTTAAAATCACTACTCAAAAAGTAATCTTGCTTTCATTCAATTGTGCATTGTGTATCTTGTGGTAAAAGGTGAAACTAAGTGTGCTCTATCATTTTACTGTGTAATTATCACAACCCTGGTAATTGCTGCCCTCCTGGCTGACCCCAACCCCCCTACCCTGTCCTCCTCAATGTCACCCAGATACCTTTCCCATTGTTCCTTCAGCTTGCTCTGGGGGAGAGTGGAGAAGTTGTTGATTACCTGGTAAAGAGTCATGATCACCTTCCCAGGTGTCCTCCCTTCTAGCAAATTGGCCTGCAACAGGGAGTGTTCGTGTAGGTCCCACTCCTCCCTGCCCTTGTGGGCCATCGCATGGTGTTGCCGTGCATAGGTGAACTGGTCCCTGTTGCCTAGTCCATGAACGTCCCAAAAGTAGAGAGCCAGGTGTTTGTGCACTATAATGTGCTTCATCTGTTGTACCCCAGATGTGAGCCATCTGTTGTGATACCCTATCTTTCCCACCTCCGGGAGGTCCATGTTACCCCAAATGTAGGATTCCCTTGTCACCATCCCATCACACCTAGGGCTGCGAACCAGGCCTCGATAGTGTGGCTACCCGGCATCGGCAGAGCGGCCGCCCGCGGGTGCCCATACAGCAACATAGCTGGTGGATAATTCCCCATCATGTGTTTCTCTAGCTGGATGTGACAAGCCCCCTGGTCATCATGCACCCATTTGTTAACAGTCACCAGCTGTGAGGCCTAGTAATATTTCCTCACATCCGGGAGCCCCAGCCTCCCCTCCCACACCGACCTCACTAACATGGACAGTGCCACTCTCAGGGTCTTTTTGCCCCACATCACTTCTCTCTGCAGCCCTTCGATAGCCCGAAAGACTTTTGATGGAATCTTCACTGGTGTATTTTGGAGGACGTAAAGCAGTCTAGGAAATGTCAATGCAGATTGAAACCATCCAGAGCCCCGGGCCCAGACAGCATCACCAATGTGGACCTTAAAAAGTACCCAGAGGAATGGGCGTCGCTCATTAGCACGATCTTCAAAAGATGCTCGGAAGCAAAGTCGATTCCATCATCCTGGACCACGTCTATTGTGGTCCCTATATTCAAGAAGGGATGCAAAGAGGAGCCAAGAAACTATCGCCCTATTGCGTTACTCGACGTGATTGGTAAAGTCTTTGGAATCCTCTTATTAAAGCGCTTCCAGCTATGGGCTAAAAACGCCCCCTGTGCAGATCCTTTTCAAACTGGATTCACTAAAAAGATTGGGACAACGGCTAATATCATGCTTATGAGTCCCTTAAAGAGCAAAATCATCGACCTGGCTCAAGCATTTGACCAGGTCAATAGAGAGATTCTGTGGAAGAAATTAAAAGAGTGGAACTGCCCTCTTGACATCCTCCAACCTATTTGCGCTCTCCATGAAAACACCAGACTGAGAGTGAGACTAAATCAAGCTGGTCTGTTATCAGATGAAACTCAGGTAGAACGAGGAGTCAAGCAGGGCTGTCCACTAGCCCCGGCCCTCGTTATAGCATTTATGGGCGATTTCAAGGACTCAGAGTGTGCCATTAGATCTTTTCCACCTACAATGGGCCTGATCAAAATCACCCGCCTGTTGTACGCCGATGATCTGATTCTAATGGATCACACCCCTATCGGCCTTCAATGCCAACTCGACAACCTGGCTGCCTATATTCATGGAAATTACCTGCAAATCAACGTTGCAAAAACAAAGGTCCTAGTTCTGGAAAAAACACAAAAGCGAAAGGAACATTTGAACTGGTTCCTAGAAGGCTCGATACTCGAAAAGGTACAACACTTCAAATACCTTGGTGTGACCCTCGACAGTTCAGGAACAAACACAGCAATGCAACAAACCCTTCTGGAAAAATCAAGAAAACGTTCTGCCCAAGCCCGGGCTTTGGACAACAAGTACGGCCGATTCTCATTGATCCCCATGATAAGATTTTACTGATCTTAGGTGGTGGCATCTCTAACTTATGCAATGGAGGCCCTGCCCCAAATACCTGGGAAGCTATGGATCAGGTTGAAAGGCTACTTCTGGCGTACTGTTCTGGGTCTCCCCAAATCTACATCAATGATCCTAATCAGACGGGAACTCGGCCTCCTCTCACTGGAAGCGACTATTGAAAGAAACAGTATGATGCTTTACAGGAAAACACTGCTGCCCGACTGTCCAAACATCCTAAGCATGATCAGAGAGGAAACCGTGGGCTCCCGATGCAGTATGCTGAAAACATGGGCAAACAACTACAGAGCAAAGTTGGATAAAATTCAATCGTCTGAGGTCGAGTTCCAAACAACCTAGAAAAATGTCCTAGTAAATCAGTAAGGAACACCTTTATGAGGGCCCGTCTAAATCTACTTGAAACCCACGAGATCTTGGCAGTTAGAGGCCTAACCAATTCAAATAAATGTCGCTTTTGTCAAAAAGATGAAGAAATTGAAACAATACGGGTTTGAAATACCTGCAGGGGCACCTGTCCGCCTCTTACACCCAGGATGAACAGGTGTGGTGGGAGAGACTTATCAGCGGTGAAAGAACTTCTTGGACAATCGCTACTGCACAGACACTGAAGCAGATCCTCGGATCCTTAAACCAGCAAGCGAGCCCAGACATGCTTCAGAACTAGGGAATCAGTGAAAGCGTGTTTTTACTGCATCAAAAAGAAAACGTTTTTTTTCCTTTTTGTCTTCTCTTCTTTTCTTGTCTTCTTTCCTTCATCTTGTAAAAATCATTAATTTGATTAAATCAAGTAAATAAAAAAAAAATGTCAACATTTTAAACAGGTTAGCATGCCCCAGCACCATCCATCCCTTCTCTCACGGCAGCAGCTCTGTTTTATCCCAGTTAACCCGATGGCTGCTGTTATCCCCGAATTCTTCGATCATATTTATTACCACAGGGCCGGAAACCCTAGGTTCCCCCAGGTAGATTAATATGTCATCTGCTTACAGGGCGACGCGGTCCTCCCTCTCCTCAGACCATTTGAATCCCCTGATCCTGGGGTCTCCCCATATCTTGGCAGCCAATTAAAAACAGTAGGGGAGAGAGCAGGCAATCCAGTCTTGTGCCCCGCTGGAGCAGGAAGTCTCTAGAAAGTGCCCTGTTCACCCTGACTCTCGCAGTGGGACCCATGTACAGCAGCGTTAGTCAGCTCTGGAAATTAGGGCCGAAGCCCATCTTCTTCAAAACTTCCCACAAAACCCCACACCGGACAGAGTCAAAGGCCTTTTCTGAGGCTAGGGCCACCAGTGCATGGGTCCCCTCCAAAGTGGCTACCTTGCCCAAGGCATTCTGCACCCTCTGCAGATTCATTCGAGTAACTCTTCCTGGTAAGAAGCCACACTGATCGCTATGGATCAACTTGCTCATGACCCCCAGGAGCCTATTAGCCAGCACCTTTGCCAGTATCTTAGTTTCCCTGTTTAGTAGGGAGATTGGTCTGTATGCCCCGCAGCTCTCTGGGGGTTTCCCCTTCTTGTGAATAACCACTATTGTGGCTTGACACAAATCCCATGACAAATGCCCAACATCCCGACTGTCCAGGAACATTCCCCTCATAGCCTCCCTCACCCTCTGACTGGCTGCCTTCCAGAATTCTATGGGAAAGCTGTTTGATCCCAAAGTCTTACCGGATTGCAGCTGCCCAATTGCTACTTGAATTTCTTCGTCGCAGGGCTCCGACTCCAAGGCTGTGCTCTCCTCTTCCCCCACTGAGGGAAGGTCTATGGTCCCTAGGTAGGCCGCCAGCTCCTCCTCCTTTTTCCCACCCTGCTCACTATACAGGGCCTGATAGAACTGCTCGAAGACCTCAGTGATGTCGTCCGCCCGACTCCGCCCGTATTTCTCTGCCAACTGGAGTCTCCTAACCCGCTTGTGGTGCCCCACCACCGCCAAGACCTCCACCCACATTACCACCTTATATGCCTCCCATAGCACCAACTGGCTGTTCACCGAGCCCTCATTGGGTGAATAATACTCCTCAGTCACCTGTGATACCAGTTCCTTTATCTCAGAGTTGCGAAGATAGTAAGTGTTTAGCCTCCAGCCCCTGTTAAGTCCATGCCCCTTCCCCTCCACCGTGATTGCGAGGGTGGAATGATCTGAGATACCCCTTGACAGGAAGGAGGCTGCAGTAACCCTATCTATGTTGGAGGTGGGTAGAAGGAAGTAGTCAATTCTAGAGAAAAAGTTATATGCATTAGAATAGAAGGGGAACCCATTTGCCATTGGATGGAGTTCCCGCCAGGCGTCCCATAGTCCCAGAGTGTCTATGAGGGCATACAGCTTTGTGTGAGGCCTCCCCGGCCCCCGTAAATGGCAGCCTGTCCCTCTCAGGTGAGGTGAGATTGTGTCATTGAGGTCTCCCTCCACTATCGTAAGGTCCCCCGCATAGGCTGCCAGCAGGGACTGGATGCATTTGTAAGTGTCTGCCTGAAGGGTGGGAGGGGCATATTTCGAAATTAGGCAGACAGTTTCCCTGTGTGATGAGTCCCTGACCATCAGGTATCTACCACCCACGTACCTGAGCACCCTTTCACTATCAAGGGGAGGGATTTTCTTACCAGGATGGCGACCACCCCCTGAAGCCCCAGGAGAACCCTGCATGTTCCAGCACTGGGTCAGGATTATTCTGGAGGAAAGTGTGTTCTGTTCCAGAAATACTATATCCGATTTGTGGGCCTTGAGGAATTTAGAAACCAGACCTTGCTTGACTTTATCCAACAGCCTGTTGACATTCCATGATAAACACGTTAGGTGGGAGGCCTTCGCCCCCTCTGGCCCCCCGTTACGTCACCCGTACATAGGCATTCCAATCTCATGGTCTTGCGGGGGACTCCAACCCAATATTGACAAATTCACATTGCAGCCTCTGGTTGTACCTTAACCCTCCAACATAACCCCTAAACAAACCCCATAATTTCCCCCAACCCCACCCTACACTTCCCCCCAACCTGAAGCATCTGCTGACCCCCCTGAACCCTATTTGAAACCAAACGTTGCGTGCAGTAACCCCCAAGGGGAGGGAATGCACAGCAGAGGGCCTCCTGCTCCGCTCTGGCAGGAACAAACACTTATAATAACTTTGCTGAGCCAAAACACCCGGCCATCCACCGCTTCATGTCCCCCTGACTGCTTGCCATCCATTCTGGTGCGGGGGTGGCCTCAGCCCATGGGAGTCTCTTTTCCTCTGCAACGTTGCCCCTCCGTGGGCTGGCCCTCCCCGTCCAGCCAGTCCCAAGCTTCTGTCGGGTCTGTGAAGAACAGCGTCCCCCAAGACGCCACCACCCTCGGGGTCACTGGGAAGAGCATGGCATATTCGTATTCCGCTAGCCGCAGCCGTCTCTTCACTGCATTGGATGACTGCCTCGCCTTCTGGACAGCTTGTGTAAAGTCTGGGAACACCATTACTTTCGCATTGTTCACCTGGATGGGACCAATCTTGCTCAACAAGCCCATTGGTTTCTGGTTGAAAGGAGGTAGAGAACCGATAGGTGACTCCACATTCTTCCCACATAGCCTTGATATATGCTGATATGAAGTTTGATCGCGTGTCAGAAACTACTTCCTTGGGGAATCCACCACAGGAGAATATCCCAATCAGAGCCTTCGCAACCACAGGGGCTTTGATGCTCCTCAGAGGGACAGCCTCAGGGTATCTCGGGGTGTGGTCCACCACCACCAAGATATATTGGTTCCCTGAGCTGGTTTGAGGATCCAAAAGGACCCACAATATCCATGCCTATTCTCTCGAAAGGTTGCCCAACCACAGGTAGTGGAATTAAGGGGGCCTTTGTGGCATCGCCAGACTTGCCAGAAGCTTGACAAGTCGGGCAGGACCGGACAAATTTCTTAACTTTTACGCAGAACTGCGGCCAGTAAAAGTGCACAGACAACTGGTCCGATGTCTTAGTCACTCCCAAGTGACCCGCTAAAGGAATTCGGTGAGCCAAATCCAAAAGGAACTTGCTGTGGCACTGGGGAACCACCAACCTTCTGGTGTCCTCGCCTTCAGAATCCTTTGGCTCACTGTACAGGAGTCCATTCTCCCAGTACACTTTGAAAAGTCCAGGGGCTTTGCCTTTAGCACGCTCCTCCGCCTGCTTACGCATACCCGCCAGAGTGGGACGCTCTTTCTGGGCTGTGTAGAAGTCAGCCTGATCTGGGCCCGCACCTGATGCGAACTCGTCCAGCTTGGGCAGACCCTTCAGATCTGCACCCACCTAGTCCTCCACCTCAGGTTCCTGCACCAGGCAACTCTGAAGTCACGGGGTCCCCTGCTACCAAAGTAGAGTCTTCTGTGGCTACTAGCCCCTCTCCCGCAGGAGTAGGTGACTCAGTAGTCTGTGGAACTGGGCTAGGGGCTACCGGCCACGCAGATCCTTCCAACAAGCTCTCTGGAAGCACTCCAGGCCCTAAGGCTTTCAGAGCGTTTAATCTGGCATTCTCTTTGGCCCTCGATCGTGTAGCCACGGCGACTATTTCGGGATCAGGAAGATCATTACTCAACAGACGTGGGACAGGGATGGAGTCTTTCATCACTACACGGCACTGGGTCGTTACACCTCGTCAGCTGAACTCTACTATCGACAAGAGGCATTTACTCTTAACATCAAATCCACTTACGCACAACTCAGGCCCATCAATATATTGGCCTGGCTGTACCCACTGGCGGGTGACAGAGGAGACGCTAGCCGCAGTGTTTCGGACCGCAGGAGTTTTGTGTCCATTGATGTGCACATGCTCTAGATAGATCTGAGTATTATTGGGAACTGAGGACTCCTCTGGAGTACCATTCCCACTCAGTGTAACTAATCCACATTGGGCCACTCCCTGGCCTAGTGGGAAATCCTCTTCTGAGAGGCCCACACTAATGATGGCCTCCTCCATGAGTCCAACATTCACTATGGCTTGCTTGGGTAAGCCCTTGCAAGCAGGATCCCCTTTCCTATGGCCCAGCTCCTTACATACAAAACAACTTTTGGGTGGTGAGAAAGCAGGTGTCCTAGTGTTAGGGGTGCCTGCGCTCTTCTTTTCAGTGTGTACGGCTGAACTGGAATTTGGGGGTTTCCCTTCACTCTTTTGGGGACCTGACTTTGAATAGGATTGGGTTGGACCTTTGTCCTTCCAATCCTTCTCTACTTTTTTGTCTGCCGATTTCTCTTCCGCCTGAGCCTTTTTCTGGACTCGAGTACTCACAAACCTGTCGGCAGTCTTTGCAAGCTCTCTAGGATCTGTGATAGTATTGTCCACTAGATGCTGGTGTAGGTCAACCTCACAATCTTTTAACACATGCTCACACACAATCAAATTGTACATCCCTTTAAATGTGTCAACTTTGTTACCAGTCACCCACCCGCTCAGATATTTCAACAAGTGTGTAAACGCTTCAAATGTCTGCCCACTTTTCGTTCCGAGCTCTCTGAAGCTCTTTAGATACTCTTATGGGGTTTTACCAAACTTCCTGCGAAGGGCTGCCTGCATGCTCTCATAAATGGGCCTTATGTCAGGAGCTAACTGAAGAATTGCATCAGTCCCTGGTGTTAGTAAGCGACTCATCAGGACTGCACCCCACAGTAGATCATCCACTTCCTGCAGCTGGAATGCCAGCTTGAGCGCTTCAAACCAGTCAAAAATATTCTTCCCCACCTCATAAGCCTGTAATAAATCTTTGGGGCTTATCCCGGTCACTCTGGTTTGAGCCACTACTGCTGTTCTCACTAGAGGCAGACCTGTTGGGCTATTTCTGCTCTTCAAGCGCCAATTTGCGCAGCTCTATGTTGACCTCACCCCACTGTTTCTGTTCCTCTAGCACAAGTCTCCTCTCCTCAAACACGAGCTTCCTAGCCGCTACCTCATTTAGAGCCTGAACAATTGCTGGGCCACTTAGAGACTGTGCAGAGGCCTGGGACCTGTGGGATGCCCCACTAGCCCCTGTCCTCACTGACACACTCGAGTGTAGAGAAACCACACTTGCCCCCCAGCGGGATGATTGGCGAGAGACACTGCTCATGCGGTCATCCCCATCATTTACCCCCTCCAGAAGGTCTTGTCTGTTTGGGTACACGTGGCCTAGCCCGTCCCCTGAGGTCTTCTCCCCAACCGCCCTTGCTTCTACCCAAGCTTGGAGGCTTGTCAGCAACTCAGGTTTATTAACCTTAGTGCTGTGGGGAAGTCCTCTCTCTTGACATAAGACGCACAGGACATCCTTGGTCATGCCTTTATAGTCTCCATGTCAAGCACCATGACTATTACTATTACCTAACAGTGAATAAATGTTGCCTGCAACAGTACTTTTATCATTGGGTGATTAAGCTGTGTGCAAGGATCCAACTGATCCGACCGCTTGCCACCAATGTGACGAATCAACTTCCGGGGCACCAGTGGTCCAGGGATGAATATCAGTTTCTAAACCATCAATCAACCCCACACCTCTAGTACACCAGAAGGCATCCTTGTCCAATTTTGGTAACGTGGACGGAACGGCAGGCTTATCTCCACAAGATCGTGGATCATTTGTTAGTTGCAAGACAGCGAAAATACAATTATTACCCAATGATAAAAGGGGCTGTCCAGTCAAGGTTGTATACAAATATTTACTTATTATTCCTGCAACAAACAGTTCTAGTACACTACAATTACAACCCACACTGTAAAGGAACACAGAGGAAAGACAGTTTCACAAAGGAAAGGGATACATTCTGGATACTGACAGGAGGGTAGTTGGTAAAGTAATCAGTCTTATAGCTCAAGATTATTTGGTTTCAACACTAAAGGGGCAAAGGGTCGTAACTGTCTCTAGGGGCCTTCAGAGATGGAGCAGGGGGGCAGAAACACAATGTATCTGGTGCTGAAGAAGTGCTTGGTGTATGACAGCATTGAGGCAGTTCCAGGGTGCTTTGCAGCCCGTGACAGAGTTAGTGGCGGGAGACAGCTGTGGGTACCAGGCGGCAGGCAGTTCGGCAATTGAGGCTGGGTGGACGTCTGCAGGCTGTCCGGCATGGCGACTCAGGGCCAAGGATTGTTCTCTGTGATGGTTGGTGGATCTAGAATGCTGGTCTAGGCATATTGGACAACTATGGTGACTGCGGCCTGACTACAGTCAGCGGTGCAGCCGGATGCAGTTCGGGGACTCGACTGTCTGGAAATTGTTCTTAAAAAGATGGACGCTGGATGATGCTTGTGTGGCACTCCTCTTAGCTTCTTCCCAGGGCTCGTGTCCTTTCAAGGCAGACGGCCCAATGCTCAGGTGGGTGTTAGCAGGCAATGGCCTTGTCCTTTGTCCAGAGACTCTCCAGCACTTCCCACCTAGGAAGCTTGATGTCAGAACATAGCAGGGCATGCTGTGTGCTGGCTGGGTACCGGTTCTGGAGCTGCTGGATGGGGCCTCTGAGTCCGGTATCTCCCTGGGGTGATTTATGGTGGAGGGATCTTGCTTCCCTCTTGGAGCTCCTAGCTTTCCTTCAATGGCAGAAGATGTAAGGAAGCTTGTACATTCAGCTCGAGTCCAAATGAGTCCTTCTTCTTACTCCTTGCAAAGTCTTCAGATGATCTGATCAGTGAGTGGCGCGGCCCACTTTTAAAGCCAAGCGGGCCCCAGTGATTGGTGTAGTCTAAACCCACCTTAATGAACCAATCCAGGGTCCCCAACAACAATCTTCAGAGATGCTTCAGGTCAGACTCAGGGTGCTTGGCAACAGACAGGGGAAGGATGACAACATATACTTCTAAGACCCACCCATCTTCCTGCCTGCTGTACATCAAAGTGTCTCTCTAATTAACTGAGCCCCATGTGGTGCTTGGTCACAACATGGGCCTCCTTTAAAGTAGTTGGTGGCAGGCAGACTTTCGTCTCCTACAATTCACATACTTCACTGCTCTGGAAGGAGTGGTTCCAGACAGGACATTCAATGCCCTTTCATACCAAGGAGGGGTGTTAGTACCAAGTTAATACATTGCATTACAAAGAGGTGTTGGTCTCTGGTCTCCATTGTCACTTCCTGCACCCATGCCTCACTGAGGCCTGCTAATTAACATTCTTCAGAAGTTGCCACCACCAGCAAGGTGTAACAATGGAGATGCAAATCCATGGGGCCTTAAAGTGCTAATCAGGCTGCCCATGGCCAGAGGCTTTTGATGTACCCACAGCTGTCAGGTGTCAGCTACACATGACAGGGGAGGGCAGCGCTGGTAAGCTGTGTCCTCCCAGAGTACATGACTGTTTTTCTGCTGTGCAGTTAGCGTGGAAAATATTTGTGGGAATGGCCCACATATTTTCTGGAGGGTGATCTGCCATCATTCATTCTTCTTCAACAAACAAAAATCAAAACGACCAGGTGAGCACACTGGGGTGCATTTACCAGCTCAGCAGAACTCCCCTACACCACCAAACTGCATTTTCAGCAGTTACAAGAGGAATGGCTGTGCTGGCTCTGCTGAGCACATATGGGGCGAGATAAAACATAGAACACTCCGAGAATGGCTGCAGTTATTTTCTTTATGTGCACCAAAAAGAAGAATTCAAAAGCAGCCTGGTGCTGCGCTGCTATGCTGCCAGCTCAAGGCTTCCAACTGATAGAGAAAATGTTCTGCATTTAAAATGATTTTGCACTGGTGCCGTTTCCATCTTTTCAACATTACACAGTTGGATTCCAGTAAAACAATTCATGCCCATCTATCTTCAGGATGAATAGCATCAAAGGGGGGCATTCTTCACTGAATGGCATGTGTGTCAAGTAAAAACTGTGAAAGAGCAGAGAAATTAATTTCAGGCCGTACGGCAAGCGTTTACACTTGCAACAAAGAAACACAGGCGAAATTCCTCACAAGAAGCTCTCTCTCCCCTTTTGCTTATGTCAGCTTTAAAGAATCCTTGTTTTGAACAGATTCCAGTGTATTAGAAATTGACCAGAGCTGGGGAAATGTTCAGAATAAAGCTGCGAGGAAAATCGCATTTTGTAAATGACCAGGGAAAGTAAAATTAACCAGTATTGAACTGCTCTGCAAAACAGTGAGTGGTTATTGTACAGGCTCAATGAAAATAATACTATGACATGCCCTGAAACAAAACTATATCTGTTGGGAAGAAAAGCTGCCAAAACATAAGCAAATTGTACTCTGTGTAGTTTATTTTCCCCCACAAGAAGGATTTCAACATCATGGCCAGGCCCAGAAATTTCTGGCAAACCTGTTTTTGCAGGGCAGGCATTGCTAAATGTACCAGCCCCCTGGGAAAGGAAGTTCCTTTACAACATGAATGGCCCAGCGGTGTGGGAAGTGGCGACCTCGTCAGACTTAGCGGCATTGCTGCAGCATGAGACAATGAACAGCCCTGTCCCTAAAGTGTGAAATCCTCTGACACCTCTCCTCAGCTTCAACTGCCTAAGATCAAAGGGAAGTCATAGCAACCCCTGGGCAAAGCTGACCAGAGCCTGACATTTGGCTGGGGGTGGGAAAGACTGCCCATATTTGGAAACAAAGCCAGCCCATTTGATTTCAGAGACTGTTCATATCATGACATTTATTTTAGTAATCAAAAGAAACAGTAATGTGAAATATGACTGTTTAAATGTCATTTTTGCGCCATTAAGACATTGTAGGTTTTTCTAGCATGTTGGGAATGCAAACGCCAGTAAAATGTCATTTCGGGGGAAAGCATACATGGTACAGTTTTGAAACTTAATGAAAACATGACCAGTGATAATATGTACACATGTAGACAATTGTAGAATTTTAGGTGAAATGTTTTCCAGGGAAATGGGGAAAGATTGCCAGAATGACTAAATAGCATCGCACCATCTTGGGATTTGGATCAGCTTGTTTCTTGTAAAATATGGAGTCTGCTTATCTCATTTTCAGGAGGATAACAATTGTAAATATAAGAGTTTTTGTGTCATAACTGATTTTGGTAAAAGTAACTTTGGTATAACAAAGCACCTCATAAAACACACACACTAAAACTGAGTCACTTCTTTCAGTCCAATCAGTTTACAGGGAGCTGGGTACATTTACAGGCTGACCTATCCGATTTTAGAGGTATGTCCAGCTTAGTTCTGCCCACATAGTAAAAATCCTTTGATGTCATCCAGCTTATAAAAAGAGGAAGCTTAGGGAGAGTCAGGACATTCAAAAAAATCCAGCATTCAAAATCCAAGCCACAACATCCAGAGACCCAGACCTTCAACATTCACCCTGGAAGACTCCAGAAGCCAGGCCAGAGCTAGCTGATCCTATCCAGGCAGAATTACCTATCCAGAATTAAACCCTTCAGAAATCCCAATAATTCAGGGAGAAGGGGGGAAGGCTGCTGAACCTTTTTGGGATTATCCAGTGACCAGACCTGCTTTGCCCCGCTATCTGCTTTGCCCAACTCATGCAGCTCGCTGTCCACTGAGACCGGTTGCCTCACTGTGTCCCTAGGAGAGAGCCTTGCTGCGGCGCAGTGACCATACCCCAGCCCCGCTGTCCAAAGACCCAGCTGGCTGTCCAGACTATTCCATTCAAGTGCTTGTTGTAAGTATTACCCGTCCCCAGTAACCTAAAAGCTGCATGCCTTGCTTTGTGACCTTGTATTATGTCCAATCCCATAGAAATCCTATAAATACCCTAGTAAATTCTTAAATTGCCTTAATCCTCTGTGTATCCTGTCCTTAGGAAAATCTGTGTTACTCTCCATGTGTTAGCACCATTCTTTCCCACTCATTTCAGTCCGTTCTATAAGTCCTGAGTACTATTTGGAATACATTAATTAATTCCCATATAACGAGGCACACAGCGTGAAGGGGTTAACGTTGCAAATGAACCTTTTTGTGGGCAGCGTCTCTCTTTTATAATCTAGCCACTAAAAATAATTTCAGTAGAACCTGTCATTTTCCTCTTAAAACGGATTATGTCTGTGTAACTGCTTTCATTATAAATCCAAGTTTTCCATTCCTATAAAGAATCCCATACTGTCACCCATCAACAGTCATCCTTTGACTTTCATATCATCTCTGTTATGTGCCTTTGTATCTTAGAATTAAAACGGATTTCCAATTGTGTTTGTTTAGGTCACTTTGCAAGCCCTTTTGCTATTTTAAACATGTGAAACTAAGCAATTGATATTTCGCCACATGTGATTTTTGCTGCACTGTATTTTTTTCCTTCCAAAGTCGATTTTCTGAACTGTCTGCCCATTAGTACATTTCCTTGTAGCTTGTGAGTTTTCTTGCTTCGTTAGTACAGCCACACTCATTCCTGCCTTATTCATTCAACCGCACATAGAAAATAACTATTTATTAATTCCGAGTGCCATTTTGCTCATTTGTACAGGGAGCTCAATCCGATTTTGGCCTCCCATTCAGGGGTGGAAGGTCGGATTTTCATTCCAATTTTTGCCTAGTATTTCTAACTCCTTGCTACTCCTCTCAACCCACACACAATTTGGTTAACAGGGGTTTGAGGGAGTGTTGCAGGGGGAATTCCCAACTGTGGTGCCATTTAAAATCACTACTCAAAAAGTAATCTTGCTTTCATTCAATTGTGCATTGTGTATCTTATGGTAAAAGGTGAAACTAAGTGTGCTCTATCATTTTACTGTGTAATTATCACAACCCTGGTAATTGCTGCCCTATATTGAATGTGTTTGATTTTTATTCAAGATTAAAAATAAATAAATATTTCATTATTACACACCGGCCTGGTTCATGGTCCATTGCGACACAGGGTGTCCGTTAAGGGGGGTGTGAGACAGGTTGGCTCCCTTCTCAAACAGAATTTGAATCAATACACTTAAAAGCATTTTTATTGTGCGCTGCATCCCTAGCCAGTAGAAAGAGTTTTGGTCTGGAGTGTACCGTGCCTTTAAAATCCTTAACAACACTCTCCCTGTGAGGATGGTCGAATTCCTCACAGCATTACTGCAGCTCTTCAACGTGGCAGTCTCATGATTCCAGCCCACATTGTGTAGAAGGCCTAATAAAACACCATTTAATCATGAATACTGAACCAACACCTTTGGATTATATCTGTGTCCTCCCATTGCAGCTTATTAAAAAACAACCCTACCCCCCTTAAGAGTGAAGTGGGAAAAGTGAACAAAAGGCTCCCACCAATCCCCTCTCAACCATGGCCTAGAGGATCACGGCCCAGACACCCGCCACGAGAGGAGTTTGCCCATCTCCCAGACGACCAAATACCCTGGTACAAGAACATACGGATGTGCCCACTCGCATGCCCACCCGCATGCCCACCTGCCTGCCCTGCACATGCCGACACCTGCGGCATGGATGAACTCGACTAAACCATCCAGCACCAAATCAACACATCATTAGAGATGCCATGACGACCTAACTAACGGTCAGCACACTCGTGCAACATACACACCGGACACTCCCACACCAATCCACACGAAGAACATACTCAGTGCTATGACGTAGGCGACGGACACACCCACGGACGTGCATCTTTATTATTTTTAACATAGGCTTTTCAAATGCAGAAACGCAAGACGCATAATGAACTTATCTAAAAAGGCTTGCTCACGCTTCTTCTAAAACCATGTACCATAATGAGGAATATAACGAAGACACGATACTGGGGATAGAGCAATATGATACTGTAACCTAAAGCGCTCTGCATCAAATGGTTCCACCCATGCACCAGGCTCAAGTAGGCCGCAAGCAAAAGCTTCCATGAACATTAAATGAGCAAGGGTTCGGTTGCTGACCCTGCAGAATGAGCCCAGTGAAAGCAGACAGTCAAGGGCACAACGTTGCAAACTCTCATTCCGCAAGCCGACGCCAAGGTCGCACCTGCAAGATAAGCCAGGCACACAGTGAGAAATGCAATATTAATTGTGCAGAATTCTGCCTCAACCACGGTCCCCACCTCACGTGACCAAGCCGAACTTGATAGGGTGCCAAGCCCAGGAGGAAGAAGGCGTCTGGATCCCCCCGTCTCAAGACACAGGCAGATACAATTAAGTGACTCAATGGACATCTGCGGCGGTGGGAGTAGTCGGCCTTCCTGCTTATGAATAAATCCTCACATTGTCTGCACATACCCATAGTGAAACATTGTTGCAAATGACAGGTGCACCGCGAGCTGGGAACAGTGATGGTCCCAAACTGGGGGGCTCGCGGGTGAACCAATCAGAACATGGGACCCTTATCACTGACGCCATTAACATTGACCAATCCTCAGGGGTCTTCATGTAACAATTTTTATGTATCAAACTGAAGGGACAACCCAAGTATACCACCTGACTGACCCTTAACCAATAACCACGTCCTCTATATGTATGCTATACTAACCCTACCACTCGGGGAACCAATCCAGAGTGGCGATAGGTTTTTTGCTAATTTTGCTAAGGTGACGCAAGTAGCGCGTCATGCTAAGGTAAAAAGGGCCTGCGAGCCCCACGCTGCTGAGAGAGTGTCAGGACGGACGCGTACGATCCTTGGCCATCCCTGCCGTTTTGTTTAATAAACAGCAGAATCACCTTGCTTCTTGCGTGTGTCTCATACTCTATCTCTTTGGGATATACGGGAGGAGTTGGGGCCTCCCTTCCCGGAGGTCCGCGGACGGCCCAGCCGGCCCCGGGAGAATTTACCCCCCGACAAGTTGGAGGCACTGCTGAGATCTGTTTAAGGTCCGCTTTTATTTTTATTTTTCCAAGTACTCCCGTTGCGAGGAGGCCCGGCGGTGCGGCCCCCTCTGCCGCTGCCCCCTTTTGAGGACTACAGGACCATCGCGGAACTGCGAGAAGACTGGACAGCGCAATCCGGATATTGGCCCTCGGGAGCCGGTTGAGAAGTATCCTGCCCGCGGTTGGCGAGTGTCCAGACGTAGTCCAGACGAGGGGAGGTGGCGAGCCGCTTGGAGGGGTGCACGCAGTCGAGCGGCCCCGCATCAAGAGAACTTGGTGAGTATGCCACGCCCAACAAGCAATGTGAAATTGTGAGGGAGGGTGGAGGAATTGAATACGGGAGGTGGGAGGTGTTGCACAGGTGCGCGGTGAAGGTTTGATAATTTAGTGTTGGCAATGAAATGAATGGTAGCTGTACGAGTGCGAGAGCAGTCCGCTACGTTACGGGAGAGAAGGGGGCGGAGCACGAAAACATCACGTGCGGCCGCTCATAGACACTGATTGGCCTAGGTCGCGACCACGTGTAAGGTGTGTGTGCGGTTTCCTACGATTTGGCAATTATTGATCAATGAGTAGATGAGGATCCCTATTGTTCGAGCAGGAAACTCGATAGATAGATGACGTTTCCCTGTAGGCGGTAGCTAGCTGGTTGCCCAATACGGAAGATAATTGGCTGGTTAAGCCCTCCTGTCGAGGGGCGTATCACACGCGAGGCGACGCAGTGTGCGCAGTCCAATTATATTATTGATTACCTTGTTCCAGGAGTGACAGGAAGACAGCTGTGGGGTAACGGGGGTAGATTGCAAGTGTATTTTGGACTTAAAGAATATATGAAGAACTTACCAGTAGTCTGAAGGGATCGGTGACGTCACCAGCAGGGCTTACATAGGACATCTCGAGAACCAGGCATCTTTTATTTTTGAGTGGCGGGGAGGAGAGCTGTGTTAAGGGCGTGGAAATGGAGGTACACGGTAATGAGTTGATCGGGGGAAGGCGAAAGGAGGTACGTGGCTGCGCACGGAGAACGCCGGCCACGGCAAGTGCAGAGGAGGGAGGAGAAGCGAGTGAAAGTAGGACGGCGGTATAAGAACGTAACAAGGGGCACGCAGCCGCAGGGGGCTGCGTGCGCCCCGGCCGCAGGGGGCCGTAAGGGTGTTGTATAAAGGAAGAAACGAAAGAAAAGAATATACAAATGTAAATACTATATTTTACTAATTTTTCCTTAGCGGACTATCACAAGTCCCCAAACTTACGGGGCCAGGTAAAGATACAAGGCTGTATATTGTAAACTGCTAGTGAGATAACCGCTACCAAATAGGGGAAGGGTAACAAGTGGAGCACTACTATGTCATACGGGACAGGATCGGGGGGTGGGGGAACACCCTCACTACCCCGCTGCAACACATATGTAAAACACTATCACCCCATAGGGAGAAATTGATCAAGTACAGCATAGAATGGACACAGGGGATGGACAACAAAATGACGACACCATGGCCGCCTAATGGTAGCTTCGATCCATATACCCAACACTCACTATTAAACCATCTGCACAATACATACAAGGGGAAGAAGTTAACGCACCACGTGGAGGTGTTCAACTTATGGAGGATGTTCCAAGGGTCCCGACCAGGACCGAACGGAATGTTCATTGTAGGGGAAACAACGGGAGATAAGGAGATTAAGGAGGAGGGAGAGAATGGGTAAAAGGAAAGTGAAGGAACACAGAACACGGGGAAAGGACAAGAGGGAGGAGAAAAGAGTGACAACTCAACTGAAAATGAAATAAAAAAGGAACAGAGCGACGATATACCTCTAGCGAAGGTAGTGAAAACAGAGGGAGGGGGGTTGTATCCTTTAAGAGAACTAGGGGAAATAGCAAGAGAACAATTAAGGGCGGCTGAGGGGTACTCGAACCCGGCATACAGCCCGCCTCCATATACAGTCACAGGTGGCCACACGGGAGGGGAGCGGACTAGAACAACGGGATCAGCCCATGGGAAGATGCTAGTAGGGGAGGGGAGGACTGAAGAAGAGCAGACTACGGACATAGGAAATGATGAGTGGGTAGATGCGCAGATACTATTAAAATTACGAGGTTCATTAACAGGAGAAGAGAAGGAGGTGGTGAGGAAAATGGAGGAGGATAATGCCAGGGAGAGTGAAATGGAAGGGGAAGAGGGGAAAGGAAAGGGGGAAGAGCCGTTAAGACAAAAGGAAGAGACCTTGGAGGAACGATTAGCAGAATTAAGGGATGAACAGAATGCACTGATCAAGCAGCTCGAGAGGGGGGAAAGAGAGAGAGCACGGGAAAGGAAAGAAGGTAAGAATGAGTTGGGAAAAATGAGAGAACGAACTGAGGAGCAAAGGAGAGAAGCCAAAAGGTTAAAGGCAGCGGCAGAAAGGGTATCAAGAGCAGCACTGCGCGACAGGAAAAAAGAGGAAGAGGAGAAAGAAAAAGAAATGGCAATATGGAAGAGGAGATTACTGTCAGAAACGACAAGGAAATACGAAGAAGGGAGGATGATAGAGAGTATATTAGAAAGGGAGAGGGAGAGATGGGAAAGAAAGAAAGAAGATGAAAAGATATTGGAAAAAATGAGTTGTGAAGTAATGGAAGAATTAAAAAAGAAAAGAGAGGAAATTGGTAGAGGAATAGCGGAGAGAAACGAAGGGGTAAGAGAAGATAGGAGGGGGGAGAGTGAAGTAAGGAGGAATATATATAGAGGCACAGAAGTAGCAACAACATTGGTACAAAGGGGAGCGATTAGCAAAGAAGAAAAGGGAGGAATGGACCTAATAGACTTAAGAACAGTAACGATTGGTGGGAAAAAGACAGTTTGGGGGTTGCCATTTATGAATGACTTTTGTAGTGAGGAAGAGGAAGGAATGGAGAAGGAAGGAAGAAACAGTGAAAGGGAAAGCCTAGATAAACTATACACCACCCGGACAAATAAAGACTCACCATGGATCTGCAGGAGAAAGGAAGAACTGCAGAGAAGTGAGGAGGAGGAGCATGGAATGGCATAGGGGCAGACACGTGAAGCCACGCCGTCACCGTCCCGGCATGCATGCTCCACCACCCCACGCCCATTGCGTGCAACATGCCCATCTAAACTCGCGCCCTTCACAAACGAACTGACACCCTATGCAGGAAGGCTTAGAGACCTCCCTGGACGCAGGCAGGGAGAACGAGTACACACGCCCACAATAAATAAAGGAAATAATGAAAGAAGGGGTAGTGGTGGAGGAGAAAGAGTAAAGACCTGGAGAAATATGGACGAAGCTGACGATGTAGAAGAGACGGAAGAAGAGGAGGGGTGTGAGGACTCGATTTTGTGGAACCCAGGGGGTAAAACGGGACACAACTTAATGCCTCTTCTAGAGAGGGGAGGGGTTAGACCACAATACGTCCCTTGGAAGCATGCAGACAAGGAAAATATAAAATGCAGACTCCCATCATTAAGTGGAGGTGCGGGTAAATGGATATATGAAATGGAAAAACACACCACAGGACAGAAGTTGGTAGTGGGAGATGTAAAGGGCCTTCTAATATCAATATTAGGTGATGCTGCGGATGACATCTGGAAGAGAGCGGGCTTCCCCGGGGTAACAATAACAAACACATCTCACGATGGGGCACCATTCGCAAACTGCAGACATGCATTATGGCAGGCACTGAAGGTACAGTATCCGGACACATCGGACATAGGAGCTATTACCTCACGCAAGATGCGTGAGAACGAGGATCCTGTTGATTATATCCAGGAAATTCAAGAGAAGTGGCGTATGGAAACTAGAGAACAATGGGACAAAACACCAGCAATATTCTATCATATACTAGTACAGGGGCTCCCAGAAGCAGTCCAGAAACAACTGAAGAAAGTAGTGGGGATGGAAGCAAAAGCATGGCCAGAAATACAACTGACTATAGTGCATCATTGCAGGACATGGCAAGAAAAAATGAAAAAAAAGGAAGGGGATAGGAAAACGGAAGAGGCTAAACTAGTACAGAAGAAACTCACTAAATACACGATGGAAGGCGCACTAATAACTACACCTGCCACAATAACTCAAAGCCCCACACAAGTAGTGGCTGCACAAGACCACTCCCAAATACAATCATCGCAGACTGTAACACAACAGATGCCGCCACTCCAACCATACACGACTAACATGGGAGGAGGATACTCAATGCCAGGAGCTGGGTATTATAATTACAACAGGGGAAGGGGAGGAGTAATGAGAGGGAGAGGATACGGATTTAACACACAACAACAGGTGGGGGGACTTAGAAATTCCTACCCCTCCGGGCACCCAGTATACCAGGACAACACAAGAAGCTTTCCATGGCAGAACAGGGAACCACCGGTGTGTTGGATTTGTGGATTGGTGGGCCACATGTCACGTACGTGTAGAGTGAGACCAGGCACACCGTTGTGGAATGAACAGGGACAACAAGAGCTCCCACAGGAACAGCAGGGCATCCAGCAACAGCAGACATTGCAACAGGGAAATGGACAGCAACAACTAGTAACACAACAACAGCCACGGACATACCCACCGCCTCAACAATGGGTAGCGATTACACAACAACACCTAGCACAGCAAGTACAGCCACCTGCACAAGTCCAAGACCATAACATAACCTCAACCAATACCCAACTACAGCAAACACAACTGGGTAGGGTGACAGTGCTGGGACACAACCCTTACACGGGAAGTGGTCAATCATTATACCCCCAATAGGACAGCCTACAGACGACCTTGGTGTGTCCCATCCTGTCGGTAACACCTAATAGTGCGGAGGAACCACGCATAGAGGTAACGATAGGTGACAAAAAATTATCATTCCTTGTTGACACCGGGGCGACCCGGTCTTGCATAAGGGAAGGTAAATTTAAGATGTCAGGTGAAGCCATGAACACCCAAGGATTCTCTGGGGCTAGGGGGTTCGTTCCCTTTACTGATAACATTCCCTTATCAATAGGGGATTATGACATGTCAGTCCCACTTTTATATTCTAGGGCCTCACCAGTAAATATAATGGGGAGAGACATAATGAGCAGGTTGAATATGACGATCTCCTTTACGGAGGACGGCATAATTTGCTCCACTCCAGGAATTAACATGCTCACTGCGCGACAGATCATGCAGGCATACTGTGGACAGACAGTGATTAGGGCTGAGCCAGTAGATGGTGAACTGTTCCAGTACGGGACGGACATGGCATTTGCATGGATAACAGGGATAGAGGGAAAGATCTGGAGGAGGCCAGCAGCCTACTTGTTTAGACCAGAAACGCCAGCCAACGAACCAGAAGGAAAGGTGATTTCAGTGGACATAGAGAGCATTATAGCAACCGCTGATTACATTGCAGTGCATGCCCAAGACAGAGAAGGAAGAGCGTGGAGGGCAGTGATAGCACTAGCAGAGGGATGTAGACTCACCCAGGTGTCAGATGAGCAGCTCTTCTCAGGAGAAAAGGAAGAAGGTGAAATGGTATTTATGATGAGTGTGGAAATATGGCTAAGGGTGACATACAAACAAGTGGCACAGAAAATTGCAATGGCACTTGAGGCACCCACGTCCACCCCAGTTCCCTTTTTTGAGGAAGACATGGCAAAAGTACCCACATCATTATGGACTACTAGCCCCTATGACGTGGGGTGCATAAAAAGCATAGGGGGGGTAAGAATAAAATTAAAAAAGGGTGCAATACTCCCCAGAGTAAAACAGTACCCACTATCAAAAGAGGCAGATGAGGGCATATATGAAACAATAACGGCCCTTATAAATAATGGCATATTGGTCCCATCAGAATCTCCATGCAACACAGCCGTATACCCAGTGCGCAAGGCTAAAGGTGGATCTTGGCGCTTCATACAGGACCTCAGGCCTTTGAACAACATAGTGGAAGCAGAATACCCCATAGCAGCAAACCCGGCCACAATATTGTGCGGCATTCCGGCAGAGGCATCACGGTTTAAAGTGATCGACCTTAAAAATGCCTTTTTCTCAATACCACTGCACCCAGACTCACAAGATCTGACAAGCTTCACTTACAGAAACACAAAGTGGAAACACACCAGATTGCCACAAGGGTACTGCGAGTCACCCTCAATATTCAACAGAGTAATACAGATGGATTTGGGTAACATTGAGGTAGAAAGCACAGTGTTACAGTATGTTGACGACATAATCATTTGCAGCACAAACGAAAAAAGATGCAGGGAGGACTCATTAAAGATGCTGACAATATTGGCTGAAAAAGGTTACAAGGTGGACAAGGAAAAGCTACAATACTGTCAGGAACAAGTACTTTACATTGGACAGCTCATATCCCAATATGGAAGACAGATTGCACCACAAAGAGCACAGGCAATTTTAAAAAACGCCATTGCCACAAACAGTGAGAGAATGACAGCAGTTCCTTGGCCTGTGCAACTACTGCAGAGCATGGGTATTTGATTACAGCTCATACATAGGACCCCTACTTGAGGGGTTAAAAGAAGCTAACAAAGGGGAGAAAAAGTTGGGGTGGACAATGGAAATGAAAGAGGCTTTTGATGAACTGAAAGATGCAATATCAACCGCTCCAGTACTGGCCACCCCAGATTATGAACGACAATTTTTTATATTTTCACATTGCGACTCAACAGTAATGAAAGCAGTGTTGGCTCAAAAAACAAGCATGGGCTACAAACCAGTAGCGTTTTACAGCGGCCACTTGGATCCCGTGATGCTAGGTCATTTCCCTTGCGAACAAGGTCTCGCCGCAGCTGCCTTTGCGGTAGAGAAAGCATCAGCAATCACCATGGGGTGCCCAACCACACTATTTGTGGAACATGCACTATTTGCAATATTGAACAAGCCTAAGTCTAAACTAACAACGCAGAGGGCGTCAGGTTATGAGATAATATTATCTAGAGCTGAACTATCAATTGTTAGATGCAGCACGGTCAACCCTGCAAGGTTTATAGCAGAAGCAATTGAGGAAGGAGACTATGCACACGATTGTACAAAGGTTACTGAAATGTATTCATGCACTAGAACGGTTGAAGAGAATGCACTAGAGGGAGGTGATCTCTTGTTCATTGATGGGTCATCAACAATTGACCAAAGTGACGGGATTAGGAGAACTGGGGCAGCAGTGGTAAAAATGACAGAGGTACCGGTGTGTGTGGCGATGAAATGCATACAATTACCACAGCATTACTCTGCCCAAGTAGCGGAATTGGTCGCACTGATCTTGGCGTTGAAGGAAAGCTTTGACAAGCGAGTGACCATATATTCCGACAGTGCATATGTCACATCTACTGTCCATTCCGGGTTGTCCAAGTGGAGGAGAAGAGGGTTTAGGAGAGCTGACGGCACCCCAGTGCAACATGCCCTCTTATTAGCTGAACTAATTGAAGTAATAAATGACCCCCAAGAATTAGCCTTGGTCAAATGCACCGCACACACTAATGGAGAAGATCATATTTCAAAAGGGAATGCAGCAGCAGACGCACACGCGAAATATGCTGCATATTTTGGCGAGCTATGGAACCCCCCAGAGTCAGAGAGAGGGAGAGGGAGGGGAATAGCTAAGGAGCTGTTAATAAGAGAAGGGTACACCCATCTCCCAGCCACACAGATTATGGAGCTTCAAGCGGCTGCACCAATGACAGAAAAAGATATATGGGTAAAAAGAGGATGTACAATGTCGCCAACTGACGCACTATGGCGCCAGGGTAGCACTGGAAAGATGGTAATGCCACTGGCACTATTGAACATCGCCCTGAGCCAACTACACCACCCAGCCCACACAGGCAAGGAAGTCATTGCAGCACGAATTAGGGAAGATTGGTTCTGCCCCGAGTTAAATTCCCATGTGTCAAATTTTGTCAGCAATTGTCTCACATGTCAGCAGTTCACGGCCGGTCACACGCTGAAGGTGATAAAAGGTACTATACCCCGGCCAGAGGGACCCTTCCGACACATCCATATTGACTATGTTGATATGATCAACGTATGTCAAGGAAATAGGTATATGATTGTAGTTGTGTGCCCATTCTCGAGGTGGATCGAGGCAGGGCCCTGCTCACACCCAGATGCATTCCGAGCAGCTAAATTCCTAGTGAGGGAGGTCTTCCCCAGGTGGGGAGTGTGCGAAATACTGCGGTCAGACAATGGGCCGCATTTCGCCAATGAAATGTTCTAGCATATCACGTCCTTACTGAGCATCAAGCATAAATTTGCATGTGCATATCACCCGCAGGCCAACGGTTTATGCGAACGCCTGAATGGCCTATTAAAAGAGGCAATTGCAAAAATACAGCAAACAACAAAGAAGAGTTGGCTGTATTGCCTTCCGCTAGCCCTATTTGAGTTAAGGAATAGACCAGGCTCCGACCACCACCTCACCCCTCACGAGGTGGTGACCGGACGCCAAATGCGCCTTCCTCTGACGCCAACATCAAGAGCATTTACCGACCATAAGAGTACTGCAAGTGTCCTTGGTGATGAAATGTACCAGTATGTGTCTTCTTTGATTACTAGTGTAGTGTTTGTGTCTCAACAGCTCGAGCGCACGCGGGGCGGGTCTAAGAGTGATCAACAAGAAGACACGGATGAAGAATTGGAAAAGGGAAAACTGTGCAAAATTGCCAAAGGTGACCACGTACTACTCCGCAATTTCAACAGAAAGTGGAACAGCCCACGCTTCACTGGCCCCCACCTGGTAGAGGAGGTATCAACGAGAGCAGTAAAGCTACAGGACAAACGTGCTTGGAACCACCTACACGACGTAAAGATCTGCAAACTCCAGACCCGCCCTAGCGTCACCGACAGGGCCATTGGAAGAGCAGCAACAGCGTCGCCAACGGAGGAAGGGACTTCTACCGCAACTAACGGCCAAAGTGTCCCCATACCCTGCCACCCCCCTGATTCCCCAGAGACAACTACCGAAATAAAGAAGGGTAATTACCATACCGCCCACCCCATGGTCACACGTTCAAAGAGTAAAGGAACACTTACCAGTTGAACCCCAAACCCTCTGCCCATTGACCCCCTACCCACTGCAATAATAACCCAACTGAAGGACATTGTTTTGCACATACACATGTAAACACTTGAATGTTCTCTTTTTTTTCTCTCGCACATGCAGGTACGGTGTATTATTGTACTGTTAAGAAAACAGATAACTAACAAAGTTCACTGCCCAGGAGGAGTAGATGATATCCTCAGACAATAACTACCCTGAAGAATTATCGCACCAATTTGTCTATTACATAAAAAGGCCAAAGCACCTGAAAAGGAGGAGGGTATGTGTCTACTACACAGCACTTCTCTTGGCCATAAAACAATCAATGCCCCACATCCAACCATACTTGCCTGTCCTAAGAGATAGATCGCTTAGATTGGCGTGGGAACAGCTCTTCGCCTGGGCACTGAACGACTACTTGATAGGGAGAGCTTGAAAACAACAACTAACACTAATAACAAGCATATTGAGAATTTTCAGGCGGGCAACTTTAACGTCGCAAGAATTAGCTGCCGGACTGCAGCAAGGTAAGAGCAAAATGCCGGTGAAACTAGCCTCTGTAATAAAGATGATAGGGATTTTGATGATCACCGGGTTTGTGGCTGCCTCTGTATGGCGGAACAGTTATGCTATCAATATTTTTGCTGTACCCAAACCTAATATACCCCCACCCCCAGCTGCAACAGGTGTTACGTTAGGTGGTACTAGCAAAATTCCACACAAGGGAAATAGAGTTAAACGCAGCACATACTCAGAGAATAAAGATATTGACAACTACATACAAAATTCAGCACACGTCTCTAACAACATGTGGTACCAACACATGACCAAAATAGGCAAACAAACAACAGAAGACAGCTGCTACGTCTGCTCATTGATCCCATACGCCATGAGTGCTTCCCGAACTTTTGTTGCCACGGAAATAGATGAAAAAACAGCACGGTGTATAATATACCTGGCACTGTTCCAACAAAAGGGAGATTTCAAGGGAACACGGTGCACCTGGTATGGAAATCACGAGACACATACCCGTACGAAAATAACTTCCTTAAGAGTTATTTGAGCTACCACAAGGCCAGTTTACATGCCGAAGCATTCAGATACATAACAAGTGGCCCTGAAAAAGGAGAAACGAAGAAAGTTACACTACAGTACCTACCATGTGATTGGTACGCCACTGAAGCTCCTGGTAAACAAGGATGTTGGGAAAGACCACTGATAATAATAACAGGGAAGGTGTACCTGGGTGACAAATGGGACACAGGAGTGGTTGGCAGCAACATGATAACGAGAGAAGATACTACAAGTATTGCAGAGCACAACAACAGATGTTGGATGACTTTGGTCAAGTACGTACCCATGCTAACGTGGATAGAGAAGGATGAAGACCCAATAACAATACTGCCGATGACTGCACCTAAGGTATGCTACCAACACAAAGGAGAAGTGGACGTAGGATACAACACCAACTGTGCAAGCGTGACAGAGCTACCTGAGGGGGGAGCAGGAACAGCAGTAGTAATGGACCATTACTGGGCCTGTGGAGACAAGGCATACCACACACTGCCCCCTCTGTGGAATGGTGTATGCACAATAGTACACGTTAATGTACCATCACTAGTGGTGCCCCAGAAACATGTGAATGTGGCGAACTTCCCCAAAATGGATGAAGGAAACAAAAGGAAGAAGAGATCTGCACAGCTTCAGAAAGGGCCAGAGAACCAAAACAACGGCAACAACACCGTCCTGAACAGAAGGAAAAGACAAGGAGAACCTCTGACAGGAAATTACCTGTGGGGAAGGTCGGAAACAGCACTCACTTCAATCCCGCCAGAACACAGACTATTCAGCAGAGCAGCTATGTTCTTCTCCTCAATAATACATCCTGGACTACAGGCCTACGCAAACGCAAAATGGCTCCAGATAACTAGGTGGGAACTAATGATGACAATTAACTCTACAGTAAATGGATTCAACGCAATAAAAGAGGAATTGCGAGCAGTGAGGATGGTAGCACTACAGAACAGATATGTACTAGACCTCCTCACAGCAATGGAAGGAGGAGTTTGCGTGAAGATAGGACAATCATGCTGCACATTCATTCCTGCTAACGATGCTGACAATGGTACACTGACAGAAGCAGTATCACAATTGGCCCAGATGCACTCCAAAATGATGGATGAAAGTAAAGGTGTAAAAAAGGATGAGAGCTGGTTTTCGACGCTATGGTCATGGATGCCATCTTGGCTGTCAGATGGACTGAAGATCATAGTTGGATGCATTATTTTGGCTGGAGCTGCACTTATCATAATAAGATTTTGGAAGGCCCGGAAGGCACGCACCACAGACGAGATGATCGAAATGGTCGGTATGCACCCCTTGATGCCAGCAGATGACGGCCAACACGCAGGCACAATAATAAAAGAGAGAGAGAGGTTGCGCAACCAGATCATCACTAACCACCTGGACCCACCATCTGGGAAGCTCGAAAACCCAAGAAACCCAAGGAGCTACATAGGGAAATGGGTATACTGCACACCTGGAGGAACCTGTGTATATATGTACTGGTCGTTTGAGGACCATGTCAACCACTATGGACATTTGGGAGGAGTAACTAAAATATGGAGAGTGAGAGGAGATAAGGAAAAGGATATGTTTGTGGTCGACAAGTCGACCAGAGGGGGGACTGAAGTGGGAAAAGTGAACAAAAGGCTCCCACCAATCCCCTCTCAACCATGGCCTAGAGGATCACGGCCCAGACACCCGCCACGAGAGGAGTTTGCCCATCTCCCAGACGACCAAATACCCTGGTACAAGAACATACGGATGTGCCCACTCGCATGCCCACCCGCATGCCCACCTGCCTGCCCTGCACATGCCGACACCTGCGGCATGGATGAACTCGACTAAACCATCCAGCACCAAATCAACACATTGTTAGAGATGCCATGACGACCTAACTAACGGTCAGCACACTCGTGCAACATACACACCGGACACTCCCACACCAATCCACACAAAGAACATACTCAGTGCTATGACGTAGGCGACGGACACACCCACGGACGTGCATCTTTATTATTTTTAACATAGGCTTTTCAAATGCAGAAACGCAAGACGCATAATGAACTTATCTAAAAAGGCTTGCTCACGCTTCTTCTAAAACCATGTACCATAATGAGGAATATAACGAAGACACGATACTGGGGATAGAGCAATATGATACCGTAACCTAAAGCGCTCTGCATCAAATGGTTCCACCCATGCACCAGGCCCAAGTAGGCCGCAAGCAAAAGCTTCCATGAACATTAAATGAGCAAGGGTCCGGTTGCTGACCCTGCAGAATGAGCCCAGTGAAAGCAGACAGTCAAGGGCACAACGTTGCAAACTCTCATTCCGCAAGCCGACGCCAAGGTCGCACCTGCAAGATAAGCCAGGCACACAGTGAGAAATGCAATATTAATTGTGCAGAATTCTGCCTCAACCACGGTCCCCACCTCACGTGACCAAGCCGAACTTGATAGGGTGCCAAGCCCAGGAGGAAGAAGGCGTCTGGATCCCCCCGTCTAAAGACACAGGCAGATACAATTAAGCGACTCATTGGACATCTGCGGCGGTGGGAGTAGTCGGCCTTCCTGCTTATGAATAAATCCTCACATTGTCTGCACATACCCATAGTGAAACATTGTTGCAAATGACAGGTGCACCGCAAGCTGGGAACAGCGATGGTCCCAGACTGGGGGGCTCCCGGGTGAACCAATCAGAACATGGGACCCTTATCACTGACGCCATTAACATTGACCAATCCTCAGGGGTCTTCATGTAACAATTTTTATGTATCAAACTGAAGGGACAACCCAAGTATACCACCTGACTGACCCTTAACCAATAACCACGTCCTCTATATGTATGCTATACTAACCCTACCACTCGGGGAACCAATCCAGAGTGGCGATAGGTTTTTTGCTAATTTTGCTAAGGTGACGCAAGTAGCGCGTCATGCTAAGGTAAAAAGGGCCTGCGAGCCCCACGCTGCTGAGAGAGTGTCAGGACGGACGCGTACGATCCTTGGCCATACCTGCCGTTTTGTTTAATAAACAGCAGAATCACCTTGCTTCTTGCGTGTGTCTCATACTCTATCTCTTTGGGATATACGGGAGGAGTTGGGGCCTCCCTGCCCGGAGGTCCGCGGACGGCCCAGCCGGCCCCGGGAGAATTTACCCCCCGACAAGAGAATAGCCAAATATTGTACGGGTTTAAATTCAAAGCCATTATAATTCTAACTTTCTTTGTTCTGTGCTTCCCAGGGCTTTCTATTGATGGTTAATAGACTGAGCAGTTAGATACCCGCCTCGGTTGTGTGCCCTTTTTCATCTTACATCAAAACCAAATCATAGTAGTAAAGAGAATAATTAACCTGAGCACCAATCAGGGAAAGCCAGTGGAGGGAACGGGTCTTGAAGGGCTTCTTGAACAAGAACCACACTCGAGTAAGCGAGACACCCACGCACTGGGTGACCCACGCTTGGCGGAGTAACTCTTTTTCCTCTGAAGACTTCAGGTAGTGCATGGTCACCATTCAGAGAACCAACCACATCCTCCGACAGATTCGCCCAGAGACCTGCAAGGCTTGGCTGCCAGACTGGCCACCTTTTACTTCACATGCTGGACTACAAGAAGTCAGCGCGGATTGCCTACTGAATGATGAAGAAGTGAGAGCTTCTGCCATCCCAGCAGATAAGGAGCATTTAAAGGAAGGACGGCATTGACCCCACGTGTCCACAGCACTCTGTGGACTTCAGGGATGTGTGCGTGGATGCTAAAGAATATGCTGAATTGGCAAAGGTGGTGGCTGTCGCGGCAAACCCGGAAGCTTAGAGCACGGCCGCCATTTGCTGCTATAACTCCTGCATTCCATGCCTTGAGGGCCATGGACATAATCACCTGATCCCCATCTCCCTCCCACACACACCCTTACTTCTTCATTATAAAAAAAAAGGTTTGACTTGCCTGCTTAATACCCACTTCTGCTGCGCTAACGATCAGTCTGGCTGTCTTTCGTCTGTGTTTTTTAAACCTTTAGCACCCAAGTTATTTGGCCATAGAGCTAATGGCGGGTGATATGTACTGGCCAGTAACAGGGCCGCAGCCAATGGTAATGGCCCCCCTACCTTACCCTCAGCCGTTACCTCGGCCTGGTTGGCCATTACTGCCCTCAAGGGAGCATTCCTATATTGTTGCCAGAGAATTAAACAAAACAGTAGAGTTACTGCACTTACGCCACACCTGATTAAATGTATAGAGGTTAGCGTGTATGTATTACTGCTTACATCCACACATGCTTGGCATCCAAGTAAAGGAGATCCACTGGTCAAGAGAGTGGAACAATCGTACTGGACCTTTCACAAACACCTTAAAACCTTCATCTCCAAGCCCTGTAATTTCAGATGCACGACCACCTGACACGGTTGTAACTGACTCTTTTGACCTGTATCTGCGAGCCCTGCAGCTGCACGACCACCTGACACTGCTGTAATTAACTACCTCTTGTATCCTGCGCCTTGATGCCTGCTGGCTTAGCGCGCTTTGCAAATGTAAAAAATAAATAAAATAAAGACAGGTGAATTATGTAAGTGCTTAGAAATCTTGTAGAAGTCACTGAGAGCGCAAATGATGGCCAAGAGCCATTTACTGCATAGTTTGCGAATTTGCTCTGGCAAACCTGGTAGAGCGCGTCATCGCTGTAACAGCTCTTACTGCAATAAGAACTCACCTTGCAATGCTTGTTATCAAAGACCGAATGGATTCATAATATGTGTTTATATAGCGCTTCATGCTAGGTTGAACCCGCTTCTAAGTGCTGCAATTCACTGGCACTCAATGTATAAACCTTGGGAGGATGTGGAGCTGGGCTACCCTGTTTGCACACTGCACAGGTGTCAGAGGCAGACTGCTAATTGAGCCATTTCATAGCTTCACATCAAGTAACAGGCATCAGATCTGCATCCTGCTTAAAAAAGCTACACGACAAGGGCAAGGCTATAAGGTAAACCTGATGGAGAAAGAACTTGATGTGGAGCTTTCAACCAATGTAAGTATGACGTTCACGTAAGTGGTCCCACATCCATGCAAACTGGCACAGAGCAATCGGTTACATTGCTTTCAAATGTTACGCTAAACACAGATTTCAAATGCTCAGGTTTGCTCTTACTGGGTAACACGTGTCACTTAATTCGCACACATTTAAGAAAAGCTTACCAGTCGCTTTGGAAACCAGTCCTGGGTAACATGCATCGCAGGGCTTCGTTTCTCTGCTTCACGTTTCTTTTAATTCAGTCAAGTTTGCATTTGAGAGTTCAGAGTCTTTTCTGGAAACTTCTCACTGGAACATAAGGCCCAAACCTCCATCTTGACCTTATACAAAATTCGGAGTGGTCGCAATGTGACATGTAGTGCTCTACAAACCCCTTAAGTAAATAAGCATTCATAAAATAACATGTCGAACAGTATAGGCCCTGTTGGGAGGTCCGCAGTATGTGGTAAAAATGGGCTAATAGAATTCATATCACATTTTATCCTGTAGCAGTTATTAGGGCCCGTTTTCTTCTTTTTAGAGAATCAGAACGTGTAGAATGCAGGCTCTAACCACCATTAGCGCCCTTGGCAGGGGAGCCAGCCAATCTAGAAGCACGGAACGTGGGCTGACATTGCTAGTGGCAGTCCCCATTCCAAGACGTCTAATGGCCGGTTGCACCACCCACCATCTTCCCCCCACCAACCCTGCTTTTTTCTTCACCCTCCCCAATCCCACTTATCTGATTGCTACAGTGGCGGGGCCGCCAAAGCTCCTGCCACTCCTGTCCCTGCTCCGTTTTGCTGGCATGGAAATGGAAGAGGGGCTCCATACAGAGCCCTGCCTTCATATTTCATGGCAGCCATGTTGATATAGTATTTTCTCGAGGCGTCCCGTTCACGAAAAGAAAAGACTTTCCATTAAAAAAAAAAAAACAGCACCCGTTTGCTCAGGCCCTTAACTTGGGGGTGGGCCGTTACCTACAGGGTCGGCTGCCACCTCGGGGCATCTCACCTGAGTAGAAGCCTGCATTCTGTGCTACTCCTTAGTTCGTTTCACTATTTCCAGCTCTCTAGCCAATCATCAAGCATAGAATGGGGACTGTAGCTGCCTGTGTGGGCTGCATTCCAAGTATTCCTTTGTAATGTGTACACACAGGGCCTTCTTAAGCACTTTTGGGGTCCTGGGCATGAACATCTTTGGGGCCCCCTCCACAAAACCAAAGGAATTAAGTGATCAAGAATATCTGCCCCCTCCTCATTGCGTTCACAACCCATAGGTTGATATGTTGCCATGCAGCATTCAAAATAAGGATGTTTATTCCCTTTAAGTCCCCTTACCAGCTTCATTCTTGCTCTAATCAGAATGATAAGTAGTATTTGAAGGACAACATTAGCAGTCTACGAAGAGGTTACTTCTGTCATAGCATACATATAGGATACTTTTTATCAATAGCATCCAGGAAGTTATGCAGCCTATAGTATTAATTCAGGACTGTATGTAACAGGTACATGTAACCCAGAATAGACCGAGAACTTCCTTTAGCTGCCTCACAGAATGCAAAAGTGCTCAAACATGGATAGAGGAGAGCAATTGGAAAGACAGAGAAAGCTACACATACCATAGCATGGATAGTGGATGCAGATTAGAAGGTACCGGGAATGTGTCTGTATCCAGACAGACTGAGATTAGAAGTGGGGCATGCTTTTCAGATACTGTTGCCATTAGAGATCAAAAGTGCCTGTGGTGTGCAGTATATCAATTCTCACTATTATAGTGGAAGTAACACTATTGCCGGTGAAACCATTAGTGGGCCTTTTTTGAAGCTCATACACTGAGAAGGAAATCACTCTGAAGGGCTGACAATTTTGAAGGGTGTAGGGATTGTCCATTTTGAGAGGTTAGGCAATATAAGGTTAAATAAGATGCCCAGGATCACACATTAAATAAGGGGTGAAGCTGGGATGTGTGCCAACTCTGCAGTTTCTGAAATTGAACACTTTTGTTCCAGTTCTTACCATGAACTAAAATAATCTCATTTTATGAAACTGACTTGGAAAGTACACCAATCACATTACCAAACATGGCAATTAAAAAAAAAACATTTTATAGAAGGGTGTTACGCAAAATGGGAATGATTCTAGCTTTATTCTCATTGAGGGAAGGATATAAGTACCAGCATACCAATCGATGAGATTTAACATATTTAATCTGGGTTTGTTGTTTGTATTTTAAAGCTTTAAATACTTCCATAACACTGGCTTGTGAAATTGTCATTTATAAATGTGTAGAAAAACCTTAAACTTTTACAAAAAAGCTAAGCCTTTTTTGTGTCAAACGAGCAGACCTTAAAATATGCTTGCCCAAGTGCTGCAACATCTGGCCCGCTCTCGTCTATCAAATACCCCTTCCACTCAAAAGGCCTACATAATAACAAAGGTCAAGTAATGGGCTAAACGATGCAACCAGCCTGCGAGAAGGCAAACTTGACAGAAGACAGCACAGAGATATTAGATGATTTGACCAGAATCACTGTTTTGTCTGCTGGCAAAGCCAGGATGCAAGCATGGATGGATGCCTTGGTTCCACATTTTGATACTTATTCACCTCTTGGACTAAAAGTTCAAGCTCATCGTTGAAGGTGATTGCCTAGGTTTTATAACACCCCATCTGAAAAAAACTATTCCTTGACCTTCACCATACAGATGATATGTTTGTTTTTATAGCAAGCCCTCTCTGGTTCAGGTACATTGCTGATAATGGCAGCTGTTGTGCTGCAAAACCAAGTACATGTGCAGGCAGGTTTATAAACTTCAGACATAGGAAAGGCTCCGCCAGCCTTATAGGAATGTACTATTCGAATCTTTCATATGAACACATATCTCTGCAATGAGTGCTTAACACACTGAGTTAAATTCGGACCCATTGTGGCACTCACTTTATCAATCTGCCTTTCAACTTTCGCTATTGTACATGATCAACATAATTCCCACTTGAAGGAAAGAATGCTACAGGAGTTGTGCCGTAAGGACCACACTAACTCTGTATACCACAGTGAACACAGAAAGCATTACATGATGAATTATCAATGCAGAATGTACTTGTCAAAACAATAGGTTTAGCGCAGGGTTGTCCAACTCCAGGTCTTGAGGGCCAGAACCCTAACAGGTTTTCAGGATATCCCTCATTAATATTCATGAGCAAATATGTGCTTACATTTAGCATAATTGTATGTAAATGTATCCCATGAATACTAATGAGGGGTATCCTGAAAATCTGACATGGATCTGGCACTTGAGGCCTGGAGTTGGACAGCCCTAGTTTAGAGTCTCAGCAGCATGGTGAGTGGGAGCCGGTTTCTTCAAAAAGCCTTTAATCCTTCTTAGGTCAATAAATGAGTACCAACACAGGTTGGGTGATATTGTATGCATATTTGTTCTATAAAAAAGAGCTTAAGCCTAAGTGCTATACAATAATATATTATCATTTGGCCTTGGACGTCTTCTTGGATTCACAGTAATTTGACAATATAGATCTATACACACAGATATTAATGCCACATATGGTGATCCATTCTTGTATGAAATGTATATCACATTAGTGAAATCATAACCATATTTTTCGTAGTGTACTTAGGAACAATGCTATTTGATGCCACTTCCTGTTTTGTCAAGTGGTGAAAGGTCGTGTTTCATCGCTTCCCAGGGTGTCACTTTGGGGTGGGGTCAAATGACATCACTTCTGATGATGTCATCAGAGGTCAAGGGTCGGGAGGCAAGGGATTGGTTCCTTTTTAGAGGCAAAGGGTGGACCACTTTTTTTTGGGTGACCGGGCCTATTTCTTGTCCCAGTCCGACCCTGGTGCGAGGTAACCCTCAGCCTTTGGCTCGGGACAGATGACCTGGGCGATCTCCACCCACCACATAACAGAGCCCGCTAGTGTGGTCTGCATTGTCTCAATACGAATCTGCATTGACATTTCCCATAATGCAATGACTGCTTTCTAGGCTGTGTATTAGGACATGTGTAGTGGGTTCCTTAGACACGAAAACAAGAAATAAAAAATATCTGGGAATAACTTCTCCATGGCAACAGGGTTCTGTGCTCAATCCTTCAGTGCAAAAGGTACATGGGTGCGTAGCCCTTCGGACAAAATTGAAGTTAAGTCCTTTAGGATTTATTCATTAGTACAATACACCAGAATGCATTTTTAGTGCGGTTGACATTAGCGCCAACAATGGTTAATGGCGATAAAGAACATACGTGTACTCGGGAAGTGCCAGTTAAACTAACATTAACTGATGTAGCACGTCTTGAAATGGCATTAGATGTCCATTTAACAATTGTACTGCCAGAATTTGTGTCCATGACCAACGGAAGGCATAAGAAATAACGTCTGCATGTAGTTAATACTCAATATTCGTAGGTTCTATTTTATGCCAGGAAGACATACAGAGGAAGGTCAGATGTAGAATTCCTCCTCCTCATACGTCGGAGAAGATGCGGGTTCTGAAATCTGATTCGTCCTCTCAGTTGACTGACTGCCATTTTGAGAATTGAGTGCGGTAGCTCTTGGGGACAGTTTGATTGGTAAAACAGGGGAAAAATGGGGTGCTGCCGAGGAAGACGTTAAAGAGCAGGATCTCCATTCAGATAGTGATGGAATTGAGCTGCACAAAAGCTCTAAGGGGCTGTTCCTTGATGGCGATCGAATGCTCGCTCGCGTGGCTCGCTTCGAGCTGCCAGTACTTTGCGTTTCTGAGGGAAGAGAAGCTTCTAAATCACTGCAGAAGCCATTCAGAGTCGAGTAGGCAGAGACAATAGACAAGTCAGAGCAGGACAGCTTCATCCCAGTGTCCACATCTGTCTCCTGCGCCCCTTCCAAGTCGTCGACGTTGAGCCTGGGGCTGCACCTCCACGAGGGAGCTCTCTCTGCTCGTTCTGGTGTCCCATTCATGAACAAGGGATAGGGTTCGCTGAGGGAAAAGGACTCGCAGGATGGAAAGGAGCTCATTGTTGGCAGACAGAAGAGAGATTTGCTTCGCTGAAAGGACCACGAGGCAATGGAGGTGTTGCTGGACCTTCTGGTAAATTCTCCAGGATCACTGTCCAGCAGGTCTTGCTGCGAAGTGCCAAAATACTGACTGATGCCCCCGCTCCGATGCAGCTTGGGCTTGTCGGGTGCAGTTCGATAACTGTGAGCAAGAAGGTTGATTGAAGGGATGGTGCTGCAGTTCCTTGATGTGTACGTGTGCCACTTGCTCGGCTTGGTGGGCCTTCTGAATGAACGACGCACCTGCTGCAATGGGAAACAGAAGGATACATCATCAGAACGCGCTACCATGGGAACATATATTAGCGACAGGCATACAGTAGAATAGCTGCAGGCAAGAACGGGATACAAGCAATAACTCCACTCCGTGACCCAGCGAATTTGGGCCACAGTTCCTTTCCTCTTGATTACAGAAGTTCCGTTTTACCAACAGGCTTCCAATCTGCAGGAGCTGGGAACCAGCCCACATTGTACATTATCATTAATCCGCACATCATCAAGGTTCATGGTCATCCCTCATATCTAGTTTTGCGAAGGGCATCCACATCCATGGACGCCCAATCAGAGTCTTAGATTCTATGATTAGAAATCGTGGTAATTTGGGTCTGCCTAAATGTTTGCATCTTCACTCATCTTGCAATCATCTAATTTGGGCACTTTCATCTCATCTGGTAGTTGTTATCAATTACTTTAACTTCCTACATCACCATAAGAGTGACAAAAAATTTAATTTATGGATTCATCTTTTGCCCATTGTCAATTGAGAAGACGTAATATTGGGTATCACCTCAAATTAGTCGATGCATTGTAATCATTGGGGAACAGCAAGCGACAACATGGCCAATACATTACAGTAAGTAACCTCCATAATGTGAAGTGTGTGTGCTTCCAAATAAAGTGAAGTGCTTCGAGTAAAATGTACAATTTGATGAAAATAGAAGAAAAAATAACTGGATCAAGAAAAAAAGTGAATAAACGATCAATTAGAATTTCCATCTATACCACTTATATTTCTTTATAGGTGTTCTTGAGTAGAGACTGGTGGTGATACCTTTTCACAATATTTCACAGTTTACATTGTGATCCTGCCCTCGATCCTTCAGGAGCCATCTGTTATATGGATTAGCAAAGGTGTGGTGTACCCTCTGACCGTATGCAAATGGATATTCCCTTCTGTGAAGGGCGCTGCTAATTCAAACGTGATCAAGACTCCCCCAGTTGGGCCACAGCCCATTGAGCAGGCTACTGTGGTGACTGGGAGTTTCTGACATGCTTTGCATGCATGTATAGCATCTGGCGTTTGACCAGCAGTGGTTTACGGTAATCTAAAGGTTGACCCCTTGCTCTCAGTTGCTTAGCGAGTCCACTGCACCTCACTGATGAAGGTCAGCAAGCAGAAACACGTGTCTGGGGTTGCTGTTTCTACTCTTGCTCATTGGAGATTGCCTAGCATTGCGGTCCTGGAATACCCTTCTGGGTGGAACCTGACTGATATGCCAATAATTATTCCCCTCTGTGAAAGGTACTGAGAGCTCAAATGTGGCCGAGAAGCTCCCAGGTGGCCCATAGCCCATAGAAGAGGCCACTAAAGACTTTTTAGAGTGTCTCACATTTTGTGTGTTTAATATAATGAATGCATTGCTGGTATTAATGTTGTTTGGGATTGTGGGATCCTAGGATTAGGCCTGTGACAAAGCAAAACAAATACATTAAGTCAAGATTGAAAATAGCTGTCTTTGACCAGAGCAAAGCATAACAAAACCACATCACAACAAGAAATGGCTTCCTCGGCCAACTTACAAACAAGTTACTTCTGGTTGCCCCACGCGAATCATAAGAGAAAAGCAATCATCATTAATAATCACATAAGATCCCTTTTCAAGACGATACATTTCAGATCATTTTAGGTTTACGGTAAATGGGTAAAGGCTAGGCATTAGGCTAAGCAGAAGAAATGGATCAAGTTGAGAATAATACATAATCGTGCAATCATGTTGAACCCGTGAGTAGTGACATCACGGGGTATCCAGTCATTTTATCGCAAACATTACAGAGTGTTACATAACAGAGCAGACAATAACACTGAAAAATAATGATAAGATTAAATAAATATATAAAGGATAGTGGAGTAAGGAGTTAAGGGTCGGGATGGGGTTGGGGTGGCATTATAATGGTAGAAAATAGAGGGGGTTGCGACGGGACCCCCTGCCCCAAATTTTAATTTTCAGTGTTTGGACTGCGATGAAATATACCACTCTGTAATTGTGGTTGGTCAAATCACATATAACCCATCAATGTTCTATGATTCTGTACATAAATACATTGACCATGCAGGCTCCACAGCTGTTTGTGGCAGAAAACCACCACAGAATCGGATTCTTTCTAGGTACCAGCCTTTCTCAGTGCACAACATCCACTTTGCCTGGCATCTTTTTAATCGGACACCAATTTAAGGCACAGGATGCCCAAACACCAAAGTATGCGAATGGATCACGAGACATTTCACCGCCACATCCAACTTTCTGACCATGTGATACCAGAATTCATGAACAACCAGACAGAAGCAAAACAAACGATAGCGAGGTCTGGCACCCAGCTAGCACTTACAGAAAGAGGCCAGACTGGCTTGGGTTGGAAAAATAGAGATGGGTAAATATGTATTTGCTGGCTGGACTATTTTATACTGGATATCTTTGCTTTAAATGCAAAATTAGGCATTGCTTACCATGTCTCCATATGTAATTATAGCAGTGTATACCATAGACTATGAATTGCAACTCTGCAGTCCACCTTCTTGCCAACATGTGGTTTTACTGGATTAGCTGGGATTAGCAGTCTGCAGAAAGACTATGTGGGGATGCAAATAGTCTGTGCAGAGCAGGTTTAGCTCTCAGAGGTTGGGAGACCTAGCTTGCTCTCCTTAGCTTCTCACTTCTGAACTGCCACAACTACACCCATGTGACCAAGGTATAGATTGCTGCGCGCAGGTTGATTCACTTTACGTGTGCCCTACCTTATAGATTGAACCAGAGTCTATGTTTTATTTGAAGCCACGGAAATTAAATTGTACTTGGCCGATTACAATAACAATACCTCGCAAAGCATATGTACTGCATTAGGTCAAGCGTTTCTGGTGCCTGGGGGATTGTGGTTGTTGGCAAATGCCACAAGGGCAGAGGAGCTACCTCTTGTTAGCTTTTACATTAGGCCCAGCAGCAAACCCTCTTGAGCTCAGATCCTCGTGCAATGGCTAGGAGAGAAAGGACAACCTTCTTTAGATCATTACAGAGATTTGTGAGAAATGTGCTCAGTTCTGGTCACCTTTCGCCCTCCAACAGACCAACCAGGCGGATATTGACACATGGGCCGGAATCATTGCATTATTTGCACGTGAAATAGGGGACTTGCGTGCCAAACTGCGTGCAAGATCCTGTTAGTCGATTCATGGAATTGAAGAGCAGGACCTGCTTGGAGTTTGCACATGCTCGGCATGTCTCTGTGTGTCATCAAGCGCCTTGCACGATACACTACACAGAGTGTGGGCATGGCTTGCGCAGAGGGCTGTGAAGGGGGCGGAACACAGAAAATGTGGAAGAACATGCAAAAAAGTGGGCGTTCCGAGGGACGGCCCGCAGGCAATCCCTTGCACGTCCACAATTGCACGAAACGCATATATTCATGGAACCAACCGCACAGCCTCTTGGCATAGTAATGGCCACACAAATCCCTCGATCTCTACGCCATCCGAAGGCAGGCATAAAGACACATCCGCGTAGGAATCGCAGCACGGAGGTAGGTTTGCATGTCGGATTTAGGGGTGGGTGTACGCAACCAGAGTTCCGATCTAACTTAGGGGTGCGTATACACAGTGTAGCGGGGTGCAGGAACGGTTTATTGGGGTTCGCACACAGATTTACAGTGTTTTTACTGAATTATGATTTTTCATACGCATATTAACCTGCGTAGGGTCCCGAGATGCAGGCTTGCTTGCAGGGGACCCAACGCACTGTTTGATGGGTGCATGGATTTGCGCCTGGGGGAGCGTGTGAAGGTAGCTGTTCTGGCTGTTCATGCTTTGCGTGGGGGTGTGTCGGGCGTTCTGGGGCGTGACTTGTGAATACAGTTACTTTGCGCAGTGAATTCCATGAATACGCAGGGTGCACATTTTTGATTCTGCACGCAGGCGCGCGCAGTGTCCTTCTGAGGGCGCGGCCCTTGCGGGATTTCTGTGCACATTTCCATGAATCGGGCCCATAGGGCACAGTGCTCCTGGTTTTGAACTTTTCACTAAGTTGCTGAATTTCTTTTTCCCACAGTATCAAGCTCATTATCCTGAGTGCTATGTATGCATCCTCTATTGCACTTCTATAACTCTTAAATTCTATATGCCTTGACGTTTGGACCATACACGCAGGAATGCTCTTGATTGCCACCATCATGCCCTGCAAAGTCTTATTTGAACCTTTGATGCTCATATTCAGAATCTACATTTCAGCCATAATGATGTGTAACTGAGTGTCCTGACCCAATGCATTGGGGTTGGATTTCGCTGTCCTGCTAGATATTCCAGAGGGTCATGCCATACCCCTAGGCACCGAGCTGGAATCAGCTTCTGATTAGCCTACAGGCATTATGAGGTGACAGCTACTGAAATCAGGCAGAAAGTGACACGTTTGATCAGTGCCTGCTTCTCATCAGAGCGGCCTTGCCCATCAAGTGACTGTGCATGTTTGGGAGGGGTCAGGGTTCACTTTTCTAGACATAGGGGAAATAAATGTTTATAGGGATTGGTACTCTAAATATCTTGTGTGTTGTTAAAGTGTGTTAACACCTGCCCACCACATACCCAAACAAGCTTCGGCAATGCCAACAGTTTGGGCTTTTGGGTAGGCATGGCAGAGGCGTTTGCTAGGCAGCGAATTAATGGTACTTAACTGCCCATTAATGGCAAAAGCTGAAAAATGCTGCAAGAACCTGGGCTGATAAGCGCAGTGCCCGGCAAATGCCTGTCTAATACCTATACACAAGCCAAAACTGTTGGCTTTGGCAATGCTTATTTTTAGCAGGACTTCAGTGAAGGACACACATACTGCTTATAAATCAAGGGGCTGTGGGCAGATCTGGTTAAGACATCGTTATTACACCAGTAGCTCATTTTCAGCTCCATTAACTCTCAGAGGACTGCTTGTAAAAGCACTTTGAGTGCAAGGTTTGATGACTACAGTCTTTAAAAGCGAGCTCAAAGATATCCCAGGAGGGTGTGTTTTGGGCCGGGAGGGGCAGGAAGTGGGTGGGAATGGCCATAGGGATTAGCAGACCTTGGGCAGTCAATGGGCGGGCAAAAGACCAAACAACACCTACAAGCACTGTGTCCCTCCTCATATGCTATCTCCATCTTAGCTGTACTGTTATGTAATAGTTTTGGCTTATAGGTGGCGCTTAAGCTTAACCGCCACCTAATAGCCGAAACTAAAAAACTTGATTTCAGTGATGAACCCGTGTTGCACCTGTGCTGCTTTGGCTGCTTGGGGTCTGCCAGACTATTTCCGAGGTGTGGGCAATTGCTCAGCTGCATTAACAGGCAATAGTTCCACCAGCCTTCCCATGATGCGTATCCGTTTGAACTGTTGTTACATCTCATCATACCCTCTACAAAGACCGTTCCTGGGCATATTTGGACAGAGTCCTCCAATCTCTTAAACCTTAGCATGCATCACGCCCAGCGCTTTGCAGAGGGATTGCTGTCGTTTTGTGTCTTCATGGTGGCACTCCATTACAGAAATCTGCAGGACATCTTTGTGCAGATTGTAGAGGTGTTAAGAATAGTGGGGGTCTCCGGAGCTTTATAGAAATTGTTGTTTTTACATCTACCAGTCGTACCCAGCATTATAACAGGCCCTATAGTATTCTAACCACGCCTACATATTTGCATCTATATACTGCCTGCAACACATAGTTGTATGCCCTGCGCCATAAGTTTGTATTTGCATGCAACCAGCACCACGTCGACCAGTCACATCATGACACTGCTGCCAATATGAAGCCATGCATCTCATCCTATTGCGAATCCCGTTGTTTTGCCGATGGATAATTTTTCAAAGGAATTTTAAACACCAAAATTACTTTGAATAAATACCATCGAAATATATAAGGGGGGGGCAAAAGTGGCAGGGAGGAGGTTGGGGTAGGAATTAGAATATAGGGAAAGAGTGGGCTTGCGTTGGTAAAGGGACATTGTCCACCCTATTTTATGTGTAGTTCATAGAATTATAATATACATGTTCGCGAGTCAACATGGGCTTCTTGTTGAAGAAACCCAGTACATCTAAATATGGTCTTTCCCCTTTTGTAATGGCTTGGCAGGCGGAGAACGATGGTTTGCCCAGAGCCAGTTAAGATTGGCGGTTAAGATTAATTCTAAACCTTCCACCCATCACCTCTTTTGTTTGGTTGTAGTGGGACGGGTTGCCCAGACGTGCTTGCTGGGCCTAGAGACCCAAGCTACTCCTCACTGATGAGGCCCAACAAGGCCGAAACATGTCTTTGGATGCTTGTGCTCTTGTACAGAAGGGATGTGACCGAGCAGTTCGGGCTGGAATGCCCCCTTTGGTGTGGGACCAAGACTGATTTGCTTATGGTCTTTCACCTTTTGTAATGGCTTGGCAGGAAAGAAACGATGGTCTGAGGGTTGCCCAGAATAATGCCAGAGTTTAATATTAATTCTAAACTTTCCAGCCATCACCTCTTTTGTTTTGCTGTAATCACTCAGAGTGGGACGGGTATGCCCAGCTGCAGGTCCCGTGCCTGCTGGGCCTAGAGACCCAAGCTACTCCTCACTGATGAGGCCCAAGCAGGCGAAACATGTTTGGGGATACTTGCAGTCTCGTGCAGAAGGGATGTGACCAAGCAGTTCGGGCTGGACTGCCCCTTTTGGGATGGGACCAAGCCTGATTTGCATATGGTCTTTCCCCTTTTGTAAAGGCTTGGCAGGCGAAGAATGAAAGTCTGGAGGGTTGCCCAGAGCAATGTCAGAGGTTAAGATTAATTCTAAATCTTCCAGCCATTTCCCCTTTTGTTTTGGCTACAGACTCTTGACCTACTCAAGCTATTCTGGCCCTCACACTCTAATGAAATCAACTCTAAGGTGAAAAGGGTAATGTCTTTGGCCTTGAGTGATTGGTAAATGTTCAAAAGGAAATATGCAGAACTCCAACACAAAAGTTTCAGAAGGCTATCTGGGCTAAGCAGACACACACTGTGATTGCAATCCCCCATGGGATTGGAATTAACATGCTCTTGTTGGCACCTGTAATCATGCGCTGGTAACAGTATTACCATTTGATGGCATCCCGTCCGATTTACCGGCGGCACACCACCAAACCTATAATGAGGCCCAATGTCTGTAAAACGCTCCGTTTATTTATTTATTTACTTATTTAGTTGTTCATTTGTAAAGCGCACAAAGCCCAAAGGCAACTCATTTTGAATTTAATTAGAAAATACATTGACATAGTAACAAACACAGCTTCTCAAAGCTAGGTCCGCCCTCAATAAATACCCACATAATAATAATGCAAACTCATACAGCAGCAATGTGTGGAAACTGGTTTAGGGCTGTGCAGTCCTTAATATAAAGGTAAAATGCGGACTAGGGTGTTCCACCGCCACAGGTGTGCTAAGCAAAGCACGTGTTTGTTTGTGGTGATTTCGCCAGCAGGTGGAGAAAAGGCGTCCTTGCTCCTTCATGATCACACTTCACGAATCTTGGGACTTGCTCTGGAAGCCTTCACCTCTTTGCCTTTATTTTATTGAATATCAATGAAAATGTTTAGGAAATGCTCACTCTGATCCACGCAGCCCTTCAAACTTCCAACACATGAACCTACGACCGTTTGTTCAATTTATCGAGGCTTGCGAATGGCCTTTTTCGGTGAATTGAAATCACTGCGCTTGAATGCCTTCCAAGATAGGGACTTGACACAAAAGTACATATCATTACGGGAGGGAAAGCAAAAGTGGGCTGCCAATATGCTAATTGGGGAGACTAATTGCAAACCAATGGCACAGAGAACGCCTTTTCAGAAGGAAGCAAAGATCTGTAGCGAAGCCATGCAAGGACACAAGGCTGTATTCATGCGTGAACCCTGTCCCAGAATGAGGATAACCCAGCACTGGCGCGGCCTTCTTGAGTAAGGGGTGCCTCCGTTTCAGCAGCTTCGCTTAAAGGAGGAAGAAAAGAGAGTTTACGCTTTATCCTTAAAGGGGGCGGGTGAAGGACCATTTGAGGCTGCGGCACATTCACGATGCTTGATGAAACTTACGATCAAAGGCATTGTTCGCAAATCTTCATTACAACTGCGAGCGCTAGTACATATCAGGGTGGGAGACGCGCAAACCGCCTTCAATCTCTTCCTCCATCCGGCACCCAGTCAAAGGTCCCAGACCCATCCAATAACCCACAATAACCCTCAAACTCTGCCCCAACCGAGGCCAGATGTGTCGCAAATCCGAGATGGAGAACACCCCAAGACGAATGCTTGTGCACCCTCCCTTGACTATGGCATTTGCTGTTTCTCACTGAACAGATCTGTGATGTCATCATATTGCGACTTGATCACACAGCACACATCTATAAATATAAAAATCTGTACAATATGTTCCGTTTTTATTTAAATTTCAACTTCGCAAATTTACATTGTCGTTAACAAAAATATTTCATTGTGGATGATTATAGCACTTAATTAAAATGATCCTGCAACTCGGTATCAATGTAGTTATTCAATTTCTTTGGTATTTTATAAGGTGCCACATGTATGAACGATGCAACTGAGATGTGTGTGTGTGTTTGTGTGGGAGAGACTCTACAATCCCATGTGTTCTCTGTACTCTGTAGGCCAGCTATTTGATGTTTGTATTCTGGTTACTGCCTCCTCTGAATATAATGTCATGGCCCCCTTACTGCCCCTCATATACAGCATCCCTACATCTACAGTATCTCTCCTGCATCTCTGAAGACTTCATGGGGCCCTTTTTGGAATTATGCATCCATTAAGGAAACTCTTCTAACATACTCACTTGATTTTTCAGATTGACTTTTTGTAAATGTTTCAAAGTGTGATTTCTTTTGTTATTCATGCTGTTTTTAAAAAAAAGTTTTATTGGCAACATAAAAAAGGACATTTTTAAAACACTTCTTATGGTTTCCACACAATCCATTAAAGATTGTTTCAGATATACTTTAGAAAATCATCAGGTCGGTGGGTTTCTGGCTACACATATTATTAGATTAGAAAAAATAATATTATAGACCACAATTATAGGAAATTGCAAGGCAAATGACACACTGCCCAACTTAATACAACACTGGCTATTGCCCATAAAAGAATTTGAGATAAGGTGAGAAGGAACATGTTTCAAAAAGCATTTAGAGTTTGAAGCTGCCACATGACATGTCTTGAAAGTAGCCGGCCAGGAAGTGAAATTCATCTTATTACCTGTGCTACAAAACAATGAAAATGTTAAACCTGAACAATATGTGCAGGGCCAAGAAGCTGGCGGTGTGGTGTGACTTTTGACTCTGCCATGACTGCCTCACCACCTTTTATGAATAACTAAGCCTCATGCTTGTGTACCCTTTCAGCCTGCTGCCATCTGCTGTAGCGAAATAAGCAAAAAGGCACATTTGCCTTAAATGCTATGTGCAGAGAAAGGGACATGGAATTTGTGCATTAGAAACCCCCATATCATTTTTTTTGTCTTTCACATTTTATTGATTTGTGTGCAATGTAGACCAGGTTTCTGTTCTTAAAAAAGATAGATCCGAGATACAGTGTTGAGTACAGAAATCCGAATAAATCGAATGACAACATTAATTTCCAACTTAACCATCGAAATAAAGCCCAAAGCGCTTGTGCATTAAAGGACTCTGACACCATCCAACAAAAACATCATTGTGTTCAGGTCCCACCAATTCCCATATCGTTATGGTTATCATGTTTGTGATTTCGATTTTCCAGATCCACCTCCCTGTCCTAATTACATCAACGTGAACGCCCCCGAGTCGCCTGAGGTTTATGGTTTACCCCGGGTAATAATTTTATTGGACAAATTGAATGAAAGAGCTCCAAATCTCAAAATATTTCAGCATATCACCTTTAAAGTAGTTCCCAGTTTTCCCCATAGCTACCTCAAACCATATTCTCGACCACCAATGGTGTCATGTTTTTTTCCAATTCCAGGCTATTGTGACTCTAGCTGCCGCCAGCTTATATTGGCCCCCTGGGTCTTCGTGGCCCAGCAAAACTTCAAGAGGGTCCAGCGGTAAAGTCTGACCTGGTTATTGTTTTAATTTGGGCAAGCAACTCCTTCCAATATGGTTGGATAAGGGTACATGACCACCATATGCGGAATACTGTACCCTGGACCTGTCTGCACCTCCAGCAGGTTGACAGCACTGTCGGGTTGATCCTATGGAGCCTCTCCTGGGTGACATACCAATGACACATTATCTTATAACTGTTTTCTTTCAATATAACACAATTCGATGCTTTTGTAGCCATGGTCCAAATATTATACCATGACATCTCACCAATGGGGAATCCCACCTTTACTTGGCATTTAGCCATATATGCATTCTGGGGTTTAAAACAACTCGCATTGAGGACCTTGTATAGCGGCAAAACCGTTCTGTGTGGTGGATCTCCCATAAACAGGTCCTCTAACTTTGTAATTTTCATGTTAGCTCCCGGGTTACTTTAGCTCTGCTAATCCAATGCCTTAGTTGCATATAGCCATACTTGTCCGCATCCGAGAGAAGGAATGCTTGTTTACAACTATCAAAAGACAGCTGTCTAGCTCCCTCAAATAATTGGCCCAAGTGCCCCTTCTGACCAATGGCTATAGTGTCAAGGGTGTAGCGCCGGTTGGAATTCCGGGTTCCTCCAAATTGGTGAAAGAGGCGATGGGAATGTAGTTAGAGTATTTTTTCTCATGCTCTGTCCCAATATGATATCATTGCCCTCCTAGTCGAGAGCATTTTGGTACAGCTTTGTCAGGCCTTTGGAGAACGCCAACACCACTCATGCATAAGGACACCAAGGGTTTGAAATTGAGGGAAGCTGGGAGCTATTTAGCTCCTGTCTGTTGCCTGGAAGAGCCTGGTTAACTTGACACCAACAGCTACCAGAAGCTACTTTTGGCTCCTCGGACAACTGATGTTGAACAAACACTCCAATATGAATTTATCTCTATGCATTTGGGGCAATCTATGAATAAAAATTAGGACATACATATACAACATTCGAAGCACAAGGGGCCATACATAATGAATTCAATGTTTGATTTGGTCTTATTTAGAAGTTAGATACGTGCAGCGCTATGTATTAGCTCATCGTTCTCCAGTTGTAGCTCCTGGTCACTGGTCAATGATGCAAACCGAGGAGATACTTTTAACTCCTGCTTATACAATCATAATTTCCATCCCTGGACCCCTTACCTTGTTTGTTCTATTAGTGTGCAATGGTTTCCACCAGGATGAGGTGTTTTGCTTTCAAGAATCAGGGCCATTTGTGCTGCATACAAGAAGCTCTCCAGGTCTGGTACCCCACGTCTAACGTTCTCTCTGGTGGCCACCGTTGTGTGACGGGAAACTTGAGCGAAACGTTTGGCCCAAAGGAATTTGAAAATGTGTGCCTGTAGTTCCTGTATAATTTTCTTTGGGATTGTTATCGTATAGCCTGTAGAGTATATCAAGCCTGTGTTTCTGCGGCATCCAACAACTCGGCCGAACTCTTTAAAATATGCAAGGAGCTTGCCAACCCTGTAGCAGTCTCCTCCCCTCCTCTTGCCTCCCAGGCTCTCTACAATGCCCCTGCCTCGCACTTTATCTCTAAAACCCAGGACATCCTGTCCACCCTCGCCTCGCCTCCCCCTCCTACCCTCTCTCAGTCTGTGCTTGGAGACCCCCCTTTAGGCACCCCCCACCATCCTTCTCTTCCTTTCCTATTTTCTCCCCTGACAAGGTCGCTAGACAAGTCCGATCTATGAAAGCCTCATCAAAACACATCTGTTCTTCCAAAACCATCAAGGACCACATTGACCCCCTCGCTCCTGCCCTTGCTGATTTTTGCAACCACTCGTTTGCCTCAGGATCCTTCCCCTCCCCTCTGAAGCACTCCCTTGTGCATCCTCTTCTCAAGAAACCCGCAGCTGATCCTTCCTGTCCGGCAAACTATCGCCCAATTTCCATTACCCCCTTTCTGGGCAAACTCCTCGAAAAGCTGGCCATCTCTCAGCTTAACCTTCTTTCAGATTCTGTTGGTTGTCTCCATGACCACGAGTCTGGCTTCAGAGCGGCCAGAAGCATGGAAACTGCTCTCCTCAATATCCGTGAAGATCTGCTCTCCAACTTTGATTCTAACATTCCCTCTGTCCTCATCCTTCTTGATCTCTCTTCTGCCTTCGACACGGTCAACCACACCATCCTGCTCAACCGTCTCTGTGATAATCTGGGTATCACTGATCAGGCTCTGGCCTGGCTGACCTCTTTCCTCTCTGATTGACCCTCCCAGGTCCAACTGGGGTCTTTCCTATCATCTATCTTCCTCTCCACCAATGGGGTTCCCCAGGGTTCTAACCTCTCACCCTGGCTTTACAACCAATACCTGGCAACTCTCGCTCACTGCATTGCCATTTTCTGCTCAAATTTCCAGTGCTACGCTGATGACACTCAACTCATTTTCCGGCTGCCCTCGGCCACCTCCTCTCCCTCTCTCATCTCTGACTGCCTAACTGCCATTCAAAATTGGTGGGCCGCCAATGATCTTTGTCTGAATGCCAGCAAGACGGAGATCCTTCTCATCGGCACACCATCTCCATCCTTTTCCCTCACTCTCTTGGCCCTCCCTTGGCCCTCCTCCTACCCCTACCTGCAAGGCTAAGAACCTTGGCGTCATCTTTGACTCCACACTTTCCTTCTCGGCCCATATCTCTGATGTCTCTTAAAAGTCAAACTTCCTACTGCACCTCCTCAGAGGTATTCTTCCTTTCCTCTCCTTCCCTCAGAAGCTCACTGTCTCCCAAGCTCTGGTCCTCTCTTGGTTGGACTTTTGTAACAGCCTCTTTCTAAATCTACCTGCCTCTACTCTCCGCCCTCTACAACTTATCCAGAACAGGACTGCGAGACTTGTCCTTGGCGTCAAGCCCTGGGATCATATTTCCCCAGCTTTGAAATCTCTCCATTGGCTCCCAGTGGATGCAAGGATTAAATTCAAAACCCTCTGCATTGTCCACAAGGCTTTCTGGGGCCTGGGTCCAAAATACCTTCAGCTATCCCTCCGCAAATACCTCCCCTCTCGAGCTCTTCAATCCTCTACCTCTAACTCCCTCAGGGGCAGTCGTTTTTCAAAGAAACGAGCTGGGGGTAGATCTCTATCTTCGGCTGGGGCCTCCCTCTTTAACAACCTCCCTGCCACTCTAAAACTTGAGGAGAACCATCGCCGGTTCCGGAAGCACCTAAAAACCTTCCTTTTTGCTTCTGCCTTCGCTACCCTTCTCCCCCGCTGATCTGCTCTCTTGGCACTGTGCACCTGGCCACCCTCTGTCCCCTGGGCCCAGGTACCTGCTCACCCTGCCACCTTCCTGCACTGCCTCCTGGCCACCTCTTGCACTGGGGACTGTATCTGTACCCATACAGCCCCCCCCCCATTTTTCTTCTTTTTCTGCACTTATTCAGACTTATCCAGTCTGCTGCCTTAAACACAGCACTTGCCACTTGCTGGCTGCACCACCACAGTCTGCCTCAATTTGCTATTTCATTTATTTATCTGCGCTCCACGGCTTGTGCACTTTCCACTCTCCCCCTTCAATGCACTTTTTCCCTTTCCCCTTTCCCATGCACTTGCGCGTTCTCAATGTCACTGGGCCTAGTAAGATCGTTTTTATGTTGTGCTGTGTTCTCCCTTGTTCCCCTCCCTTGCCTAGCCGCGCTCTGAAACACTTGTGTACGAGCGCGATACAAATAAAATATCATATAATATCATATCATATCATATCATATAACAAAACCGGCAAGAAGTTCATTTTTACTGCTGCTACCTTTCCCTACCATGACATTTCTGCTTTTCCCCAAAGTAGCAAATCTTCCTTGAGATTACAACATAACCCTGGGAGATTAAGTTGATATAATAGATCATACTTTGGGGCAACGTTAACCCCTAGGTATTTCAGAGAATCCAGCGTTTCTTTGAAAGCTATATTTTGCTTGTGTAGCGTTGGCTATTCTAGGTGGCTCTGTTATATTGAGTATATGTGATTTTGTATAGTTTATTTTGAAACCCAGATACCTTGCAAAATGATTTGAAGAGGGACACTAGGTTCGGCAGCATGCTCTCTGAATTGCGCACAAAAAATAAAAGGTAATCTGCATATAGTACTATTTTGTGGTGAATTTGTGCTATTTCTATCCTGTGGATATTCTCGCTAGTCCTAACCCTTTATGCCAATGGTTCCATTGATAATCCGAACAGTAATGGAGATGGCGGGCATCCCTGGTGGGTCCCCCTGGTCAGTGAAATTGGATCTGAAAGCTGCCCATTCAGTTTTACTCTCTTGGATGGATGGACAAAATGTGCCAACACCCTTTTTTTTAATAAAAGTAGCACCACCACAGAATTCCTTTAATACTTCTCTAAGATAGACCCAGTTGATTCTGTCAAAGGCTTTCGCTATGTTGATCGACAATACCGCTAGAGGTGTGCTCTCTAGTCATGCCCATTGAACAACGTTAATTGCTTTACGCATAATGTCTTGGGCCTGTCTCCTGGGGATAAATCCGCCCTCGTCTATATCGATGATGCTTGGAAGGACAGTCGCTAGCCGGTTAGCCAGGACTTTAGAGTAGATCTGGGCATCATAATTAAGAACTGCGATCGGCTGATATGACTCACATTTGGTAGGATCCTTTGGTTGTCTCCCAGTAACATTAATGAGGACTATCCCATCGTTGGGGTGGCGACGCCTTGTTTCAAAGCTATAAAACAGGGTGACCAGCTATAGTGTCAATATTGCTGCAAATTGTTTACAAAAAGGGGCAGATAACCCATCCGGTGCCTTGTTATTAGCAAGTGAGCGTGTAACTTGGATAATCTCATCTGCTGAGATTGGGGCCTCTAATTCTTCCCTGTCCCATTCCATACATGTTGGGAGGTTCGTTGTCTGAATAAATTACTCCTCTTCAATAATATCTTGGTGTTCAGCCGTAAACAACATAGAGTAGTATTGCTTATGGATGCCCATCTAACCTGGTTCAGCCTCTTGCACCCAACCCCCGTCGTCCTGTAACCCTCTATCATGTTCCTAGTATGTTGTATTTTAAGTTTATGTGCTAGTTGCGGCAAGGCCTTATTAGAAGTACTGAAATAGTATTGCTTGGTTTTTAATAATTTGTGGGATATGTCCAAAGCCCATGTCACCTTCAGCTCTGCACTAGCCATTTTAAATTGTCTGTATAGTCCCCACGATCCCCCCACCTTGTATTGGGATTCCACCTTAAGTACCCTGCCTTCAATTTCCAATCTCTGTGCTGTTAATACCTTTTTCAGCGCTGAGGCTGGGCTGATGAGGTCCAACCTCAATGTTGGCTTGAAGGATTCCCAAACTGTTTCAGTTCTGATTCCAGCCGTGTTGTACTCCTGATAATATTGTAAATACCTGTCTGAGATTGTGGATCCCATATGCAAGAAAGGAGTAATTTACTTTTTAAAATGTGACCATCCTTGATTGATAATTGTTGACCTCTATCTGTATTGAATTGGGAGCGTGGTCCAAGACCGATGTATGTTCTATTGGTATCCCTAAAAAATATCCCCACCAAAAATATCGCCGTACATATGGCTGTTTGTCTCGCCATAGGCGATATTTTTGGGGGGGATAATTTGTGGGAGCAGGGGTTGTGGGGGTGTCCCATGCACATTTTAAAATAATGCACGGGTTGCAGGGGTGTCCCCCACATTGTCCACGGGTCAATATCGCAGCAAAAATATTGCAATATTTTTGTATCGTGATATTTTTGCGGGGATATTAACACATGGAACCGTTCTATTGTGGGGGGTTGAAACTGAGGCAACAACGGATGGGAGACCAGAAAGTAATCCAGCCTGGAAAAACTATGGTGATTGTGTGGAAAATGTGTGTAATCCCTTACTTGGGGGGTAAAAGTGCCACCAAGCATCCACCAAATCGAGATCATCAATACTTTGGTGAAGGGATATCAGTACACGTGAATCTCGTGGATTCCCAGGTCCAGACCTATCGGAATCAGCGTTTAACACCACATCGAGATCCCTCCCAATATCAATTCTCCCCCTGGAATTGAGGGATACGATTGAACAGTCTAGCGTAAAAGTCCTCTTGATGTTGGTTAGGGCCGTAAATCAAGAAAAGGGAAAAACCCTTCTCTCCCCAGCGTACGATGATTCCTATAAATCGCCCCTGATTATCTTTAACTTGGGAACCACCTAGACCTTAGTCTTGGCCAATTAGCTTTGAGGAGATGGGTCTCCTGGAGTCGTACTATGTCTGCCGCCAGTTCTACTGATTTAGTGAGGACGCTCTTTCTTTTCATGGGAGAATTTAAACCCTGAGCATTCAGGTATACAATCTTGGTACAACGTTCATTCATCGCCCGTTCTTTTTTCGCAGCACTTTTTGCTGAATTCTTTCAGCCAAGAAAAACATCAGAAAATGTTGGGGGGGCATATAAGGGGTAGGCTGGGGTGGTGTGTAGAGAATAAATAATAGGGAGAAGGGGGGTTGGACCCCCCCAAATAAAAAATTAAAATTAGATGATTTTTTGAAGCAAACATTATTCGTCAAAAAGTGCCGCAAAAAAAAAGAGAGCGAAGAAGGAACATAGAACCACAATCTTAAGGGTAGCCAATCAGCTCCAACCTAATCCTCTGAATGAATGCCATGGAATGACCCTCCCTTTGCCTGCAAAGGGTGCTTTTGCACAATAATTCTAAATTACACTGGTTCACCAGACCTCTGGATATCAGGTGCCTCCTCCCTTTGTCATTTGCTCTAGCTCTTTTTCTGGACATTTTGGTTCTCTTCCCTCACGCTTTAGGTGTTCCTTTCCCCAGTCGCCACATGTCTGCAATGTTATCCAATACACAGATCCCCTCCTTTGCATGTGTGAACAGTCTGTCAGTGGCATCTTTCCCCTTAAACCGTAGTCTACCAACCAAATTGTGCCTTGGTGCACATGAAATCAAATAAACCCCATTAAGGGGAAACATAAGGTATACTGCCTATTAAGGGTGCATGCTCCTGCTGCAACTGCAACCTAACACATTTTACTACTAACATAGTAACTCAGCTAAACTAAATCTCACAACTGTTGCACAACGGCCTATAGCTGCTCATAGTTGCCAGCCACAGGCTTTCGATTGAATTCAACTCCAGCCCATTCACCCTTTTCAGGTTGCTGCCTTGAGTCTAAACTCCACTCACGTCTGTCTAATGAAGGAAGGACTCCAACTGTCTTCGCCCATTGTCCTCCTAGAACCAGCGCGGGCCCAGTCGGATTGAGAATTAGAGGACTTTTCCATTTATGGCAACTGGCTCTCTTCCTGCAGAATTCTGAGCACTTTCACGGCTGCTTGAAGGTTGGTAAATTGATGTTGAACTCCTGCAGAGGTGATTATTATTCTGAACGAATATCCCCACTGGCAAGTAATGGCCTTGAGGTGCAGCAACTGAGTATGTGGATTTATTTGCTAGCACCCTTGGGTCGTATCTGGGGCCAAATCCTGAAAAGGGCAATGGTGCTGCCCATGAAGGAGATTCCATTCTGTGTTAGTGTTTTTTGAAATCTCAGCTTTTTAGATTTAAAGAAATGTACCGTTGTGAGCTCATCCGGCACAAGGTTTTTACATTGTTGAAAGTTCGAGAACTTCCAATGTGTGCAATCTGGGGTAATTTGATCCCCGGATGTCTCCCAGAATAGCCCATACATATCCTTACAGCTCCCGGTTAGAAACCTCCCTAGCGACTCCTCAGAGACTGATGTTGTTCCGCCGCGATCTGTTTTCACTGTCCTCCAGCTTTTCTTCCACAGACTTGATACAGTTCTAGCATGCAGACCCTAAGTTCTAGTGTGGCGTGGTTATTCATCTGTTCGCAAAAGGCACTCTCGAGGTCCCCTAGTCACTGCTCAGTGCTTTGTACATGGTGGGCAAGTTCTCGTAAGGACCCTTTCAGTTCTTGCAGTGTTGCTGCAATATCCTTCGGTAGAGATTGTAATAATGTGGCTATGTACGCCTTGCTAGCACGCTGGGAATCCACCTCCTGTGTGGATGCTGGTGATAGTGCCGGAGTTGAAGCCCCGCCTAATTTTAGCCGATTGCAACATGTCCTTTATGGAGGAGGTGGACTTTTCTTTTGATTTGGTGGTCCTCATGCTGGATGCACCGGTTCGTGATCTTCCCTTTAAGGTGTCTTATTAGTACCGTCTTGAGGGAATCACTCTATTCCTCTCCTCCTATATCTTGTATCTGAGGGCCATACTCCAGCACAAACGTCTTCTCTCACGCCTAGCAGACTATTCCAGCTCCACTTGTGTTTCCTTCCTCTCTCAGGCCTGCTCCGTGAAAAGGACCATCTCTAACACGCCCCACTACTTCAGCGGTAGGGAGAGGGAGCCCAGAGCTACTAATTGCCCCAGGAAGCTGCTAATGCCGGTGATGACTGCTTCTCCTCAATTCCCCACTGCAGACTTCTAAGCACCAGGTTACCGCCGCACCGATACCATGCCCAACTCCCCTCACTCCCTTTGATCTGACTTCGGGGGAACATTAGGGTGCCAGTCCACTGTGTTACAGTACATCTTCTGCTCTAGTTGCAGCGCCCATCTGGCATCCCGTGGGATCCCTCAGCTTGTCCGCATACTCCTCCAATGGTCCCTGATCGGTGCAGTCTCGTCACTGCCTCTGATCCATTGCGGCCGGGCTCTTGTTCTTCTTCCTTTCCCCGCCGATTGACTACCTCCAGCAGCCTGCTGCCCAGGATGAGACTCTCCCTATGCCATTCCTTCATATCTCTGGCTCGAGGAAGGGGTGGGAATCTGTTCTGCGGGACTGCATGGACCGATCCGATACCATCCACCAGTCTCTCTATTCCCCCTGACTCTGTAAGGCTCCGTTGACAGTCTCTCTGTGCTGGACAGGGACTCTGAGGTCCCGCGCCAACCTCCAGTCTAACAAACTGCTCTGGTCTGCCATCTTGGGAGAGCTCTAGCCCAGATCCCAGACCGACAAACCAGCTGGATCCGTGGGTCATTTTGCCCAAAATATTGGTCATAGTTGCTCCCACCTCCTTCACATAATAATTTCGATGTTTTATTTATGTTTCAGCTGCTTCTGAATAGCCGAGTATCAGCTCCTTTCCCTGCAGTTCGACAGAGCTCTGGAGAGTCCCGTCTCCATTAGGCTCCCGCCAAGCCATGCCCCTGTATACCATTTTTTACTCGAGATCTGAAATTCCTAGAATTAGACACATGGCTGACAAAATTATTTTTGTCACTTTAGGCACAGATACATTGTGCCCAGAGTATGGAGTTGAGATGTGAAAGAAATAAGTTGATCTTCTCTGTTCTCTACTGCATGATCAAACGCGTGGAGACCATTTTCATGAAAACAGAAAACGGATCCGCATTTCAGTGTTATTGTGAAGGGGGCCGCAATTGGCGCTGTGAAGGAGCCGGTGAGAGACTCCATGCGTGAGTTATCAGGAGATGCGACGGGAGAGGCAGCGTGGGTGATGTTGCTAATGCTGATGCTGTAAATGGGAAGGAAAAGTGGCATGAGGGCTACCACAGTAGACATTGCTGAGAGAGAGAACTTGTGCACCGAAGAACTCTGTGTCCACCAGGGTAGAAGATGCAGCACTGTGCGGAACACCAAGGAGCAAGTGAATCTGCAAAGCGTGTATACAGGAGAACGGAGGGGCTGGCCCTGTACGCACAACTGCTCAGAACTGAGCCACTGAAGACGGGAGGCAGAGAGGCAACAGGACCTGGTGTGGGAAGGTCACAAGGGAGAAGATATGTGATGAGACATTGCAGACCCTGGAGCCACGATACTGGCCCTGGTGGTGGCCTACAGAGAATGCCCAGGTCTCTCGCTATCCCTAGCCTTGAATGTGAGATAGCTCATGATGCTCCATGGACCCCACACCCCACTATTGCTGGCATATCCGGTATCTCATTATACCCCACGACGCTCATTAAGCCCCAGAAGGTATGATACGTGTTCCAGAAACAGAAACCTGCGGAATTCAGAGAACGTCACTTAGGGGTCCTGGAGTAGGAGATGGCTGAAGAGCATGGAGAGATGCGAGTGGAGTGAGAGACAAAAGAGAGGAGTGAGAGGCCAGATAAGGAAGGGAGAGATGGAGTGCAGGAGGAGAGTATAGAGAAGAGGAGGTGACGAACTGAGAGAAAGAGTGCATGCACGTGGAGGAAGTGGTAGACGAAAATCAAAGGAGAGAGAAAGGGAAGGTTGGGAACAACCATCGGAAAGGAGTGAGGAGAGAGCAAGGCTTGAGTCGGGCTAGGGAGAAACAGGGAGGAGGAGATGGGCGAAGAAGAGGCAGAGAAAGAATACTAAAGGAAAGAGAAGGAGGTGGAACATATAAGGAGAGTTGGTAGTGAGGAAGATGGGAAGGGTTAACTGAAAAGAGAAGGAGAAGAGGTGAAAGGAAATCAGCTGCTGATAGAGGAGGAAGAGGACTGTGAGGTAGAATATCAAGAGGAGGAGACAGAGAGGCGTGGAAACATAAGTGTAATGCATGGGAGGAAGGGGAGCATTGAAGAAGACAGGTAAAAGAATGAGTGGGGAGAGGGAGAGGCAGAATGAAGAAGGTGTTCGGACAATTGGAGGAGAATACATCTTATAAGGAAGGCCAGGATACTCTAGCAGTTTATGAATTGGCCCAGGTGGGAGCTCGAAAAAGGCCCCGAGATAAACTGGAGACAAGAGACTCTGGCGAGGACCCCTCTAGTATAGTGCTATGCTGAGTATAGCTCTAAGTTGAAACGTTGAATATTGTGACTGAACAGGAGGGCAAAGGCTAAGTTACATTGGGGTCTAACTGTTTTTGTTGTGTGTGAAGCCTGATTTCTCTTACATGTCATCTGCTGGGAACTTCGGGGGCTCCAGGTTTTGTAACCATTTCAAATTAAAATGTGTAACATGGAGATGGACAATGATGGACCTTAATGACACATTTGATCAAACATTGTTATTTGTATGTTCCTTAGGTCCCTATAAAGGCTTCCATTTAAGCTTTATTCCTGATAATTAATATTGCTCTTTGTTGTCCGTGGTGTAGTTTCCCTTCCCATGTACCCACTTGCCTTTCTCTTTATTTATTTTGTATCCATGGAAATGAATGTCACAGTTATTTGTATCTTTATGGTGATGTGCTCCATAAACTGCCATCAGATAGGGTTCCTTTAATTGTATTGCTATTGCCCTAATATGTTAGGATATCTTACTGTTAACTGTTAAGGGGCGGATTTATATTTGTAATTGGGTATTATAACGTTTCTGAGCATGGACAAGGGATCGAACCTGTGTTGCTTCCAAGGCGAGCGTTGTTGCCCCTGAGCTATCCTCCCGATGTACTCTTCCTGTTTTTCGCAAAGGTACAACATTCGCAAACACCAAGTGTAAGAGGTTGTAACCGAGTTGATTTACTGGTTTAATCTCTGGCAAGGTACGGTGACATCGTCTTTGTTTTCGATTTAGTGCTCTTTTATCGGTCACCGGTGGGTGAGGGGTCGTACTATACTCTGACAGTTACAAGTGCCAATGCTTATTAAGAATATTGTATCTGTGATGACTGATCTGATTGTATGTTGTGATCCGTTCTAGAAGGTCTGGATTATTCTTTTGACCTGTTTGTATACCAGAATGTTTGACATCCAATATCTTCTCTCTCTTCTTTTTGACTGTGAAGGAATGTTTTAGTCTTAGCCTATGTAACAGCTCTTAAATGGCATGCACACTAAGTAATGGGGCTGAGGTAAGGCATGGACTTTAATGGGCCATGGGCTAGAAGGATATTGTCACCCAGAGAAGTTTGGCTGCATAAAACACTGCGTAACACGCTTGTGAACCAAACGCACTGCAGAGATATGACATGTGAAGAGTACATATGTTACAGAGTGTGATTATGGCTTTCAAGCCCTGCCAGGAGGGTGCACATGGCCTTTAACGGCCCATCTAAGGCAATAGCAGGAATGGTGGACGGTTCCCCTTGCACGCCTGTTGCATACAAAAAGGAAAGAGGCCTACATGAAAACTTGTAGGGGTTTCAAGGGAGGGCTGCCGGTGAAGGTTGGCGTCTCTCCTTGGGCTGCACAAAAGCACTTTTATCCAATCAAAAAGGCAACGAGGTAGACTCAATGGGACATTTTGGATAATTTTATTGTGAAGGGGTCGAAATTATAAAATTTGACAGCACAAAATAAATAATAATAATAGTAAGGGAGGGGAAAGAGTTGGAGGGGCCCTAAAGCCGCAGCCAACGGTGGGAGTGGAGCAGCTGACAAACACCAAACTGGAAATAACACAGAGTTACCCCAAGATCTGACAGTGAGTGTGCAGACCAACACAATCCTAGCACACCTGGCTAGGCAAGCGTGCAACACTTCCACATCTACCCAAAGCCCCTCGCACACTGCAAAATTGCAAGCCCCGTTGTGACAGCTCCCAGGAGTTGGCACGGACGGTGCTGGCAAATTTAAGAGTACATGCCCCGTGGAATCCTGGGGATTTCAGAAACTTGTTTGAAGACTTTCTAAATACATGTTTTGCTACTAAATTAACTGGTGCCCCCTCACATTTCTAAGCAGGTATCTCGTTTCAATCAAGCTTTGCAGGGAGTTAATAGCTTTAGGAGATCTTTTAAAAACCAACCCCCAAATGTAATCCTGTAAATGTATTTGCAGTATCACCTTGTAGAGTTCCAGGTGCTGAATGGGACTACTTCCTAAATAATCACAGGCCCAAATAACTGGACTGGCTCAAAGAAAATGGCAAATACTACTTTATTAGAGAGTAGAAGAGACTTAGGCCACTGAACCTTCGGAGAGGGCTGCACACCCTATTTCCCACAATGGGTTTGCTTAAAGGTAGTAAAGTTAAAAAAGCAACTTGCACAGTGGGGTTTCAAATAAGGGAGTTTCGTAATTCGTAATGTTTTTCAATTCAATTGTATTCAAGTACTGATGCGGAGAGATGCCAATGCATTTTGTAGAACAATGCGTCCTTCACATGGCCTGATTCCTGCGCCTGATTCAAAGTTCATCATTCATTATTTACACGTTGCCACAAAATAAATAATCCAACCAAAAATCAACAAACATTATAGCAAAAAGGTAATTTGTGAAAAACAAAGAACCGCAATATTCATGTGGTGTTCAGCAATACAGGTCGATTGAAGTAACAAAAGTATTACATCAAGGATTATAACACCCAGGGGAGTTGCTAGGTCTGGAAAAGACCCGGGGCTAAGCTGATGTCGGAACTGTTGGGACTGGGGGCTAGCTAGTCTTTTGGCTGTAGCTCCTGAGATTCTATCCGGGGCTACAACCAAAAGATCAGGGGCTATAGCCCCCTTAGCCCCCCCCCCTAGCAACGCCCCTGATAACACCTCTCATACCAAGATAGCCAAACTGATTGAACTCACAAGTGGAATTACAGAATTGCAATTGTCTATGTGTGAATGCATGTTATTGTCAATAGTTTTAACAAAATCAATGGTTACCGAATAAGCAAAGTAACCCATGGTTTCATATGTTTCTTTTCATGTTTTCCTACTTGTTCTCCAATTTGTCCTTATGTGTTGTACTCGTTTGTCCTGTGGCCTCACAAAATTGTATACTCCAAAATGAATTGTTCACTCCCAAACAGATTGTTCACATGTTATAATCCTTGATGTAATACATTTGTTACTCCGATCGACCTGTATTGCTGACCAACACATGAATATTACGGGTCTTCGTTTTTTCACAAACAACCTTTTTGCTTTAATGTTTTTTGATTTTCTGTTGGTTTATTTATTTTTGTGGCAACATGTAAATAATGATTGATGAACTTTGAATCAGGCGCGGGCATTAGGCCCTAATGAAGGACACATTTAAGTCCGAAATGCATTCGCATCTCTACGCATCTGCACTTGAATACAATCGAATTAAAACACTTTATTGAAAATCATTACAGATCACGAAACTGCTCTTAATCGAAATACCAATTTGCAAATTACTTTTTCAACTTGACTACCTTTAAGCAAACCCATTGTGGGATATAGAGTGTGCAGCCCACACCGAAGGCTCATTAGCTTAGGCCTCTTCTACTCTGTAGTTATATCGAGTGCCTAGCACTGTGGCACCAATTAGTGGGTTGCACCCCACACACATAAATTAACTTGTCGACACCAAGTTTGAACTTGAACTATATGAAGAATAATTGAAACACAGTGTCCACTCACAACGCTAAAAAATACTACTTTATTATAAGTTAAATAAAGTAGGGAAATTTGGCAAACAAATTGTAGCTCACACATTTTTTGTACATATTAGTTCCGCAAAACAGTTCATACCTTGATGTACGTCAGCTGTGAGGTCATCCTATGTGTCCTATGCAGTCCTATGTGTCCTATGCAGGTCCAGAATTCGCCAGGCACGTGAGAAAGCTGGACACGGTGAGCGTCACGTTGCTAGAAGCAAAGTAACGCGAAGCATGTTGTCTTGTTCGGGTGTGGTTTAAATAGCCACTGTAAAGTAGTCCAGGTAAAGTAGTCCCTAGGCCACCACACCCAAAACACTAGACCGCATAGCTTGGTTCTAGGAATCAAGCTATGTGGATGCCTCCATGTTGGCTGAAAGCCTAAATAAAGTAGTTCTTCAAGCAGATGTCTTTCCTTACTTATGAGCCTGGCGCTAAAGGCACCAGGACTGGCCCCAAGAGGGCCTGAGGAGTGGATGCCAGGCCTTATTAGCGATCCAAGCTCTGATTCCACCTGGCCAATGGGCTTGCCAGTGGGGATCAGGGCTGAGGGTCGTGACAGTCTCTCATTCCTTCAATGCAGTATTGGAATGATACCAGGTTTCAAACACAGTGCGTTCTTGCTGTTCGTCTAGTATGCCGGAGTTGAGAGGCTCTGTAGATGATGTGTACATCTGCTTCTCTACATGTACAAATGTAAAGCTTTTGCAGTTGCCAAATATAGCTCCTCTTTATGGGGCTTTGGGAACAACAAAACTCTTGAAGTGGTAGAAAATGATTTTATAACGAGAATGCTTGTGTTACCTCGATTGGTTTCCAACATTGGGGCACACATTGAACTGGGCTTGAATTTCCTGTCAGACACTTTGATTCTTCAGCCGATTTTCCATTGGCTCCATTTGTGGTGCAATCCAAAAGCACAATTATCTCAATTCTATCTGTAATAATGGTCAATGATGGCTCTTCAGTGATTCCCTGGTTGCAACATGCTAGAGCTTACCTTGGAAACAGAAATGCTGTGAATGCATACACAACACCTGCTAACATGAGAACAGCTGTAGTAACCAAACTAAAAGCTCAAATATTGTGCTATATCCAAGACCAGCGTGAATCATGTGAAGTAAACAAAAACTTCAATCGAAAGCATATAATATTTTCATCAGGGTCGATTAAAGAATATTTGTTTCTGGTCAATAAGGCGGCAGAAAGGATTCCAATAACAAGAGCTCATTTTAATTGCCTCCCTTTGAGGGCAGTTAGACCAACGTGGTCTTGTAGAACTGCTGAGAGGTATTGCCCTTTGTGTCACACTTTTGAGGAGGATCTACTCCATTTTATGTTTTTCTGTTCTGTCTATACTGACATGCGGGATAGAACACTGAAGTCCATTTTCAAAATGACTAGGTTTATGCAATGTCGCCAGCCTTCATCTTTTTACTATGGGCGACTACCTCACTAGTTGGCTGTTCCCACTGCCCTAGATAAGACAGGCCCTGCATAGGAGGAAATGCTTAGGTGTGTCTTAGACTAACCTTCTGCGATTTGTCTTTTAAATTAATATTTGGAGATTCATTGTTCCTAATGATCACTGGTTAATTGCTAAATCATGAGTCTCATTATATTTTTAGTATTGTGATGCTTGTTGATGATTTTTTTGAATTGTTGTTTTTTATGGATAAGTCCTTTTTATCCGAATTAAACTTTAAATGAATTAATGATTTTCTAAATATTACCGAACAAACAGAGAGTTTATTGATTATCTCAGAACTGTTATCTAAATCTATAATCCCTTTTGGATTGGTTTGAACAGCTCATGAGGCTAATAATGTCCACTGAAGTACACAAAGCTAAACTCAAGAGTGGTTGGCATAATGAACAATTCGGAATGGGTGCTGAATTGGTACAAGTGCAAGATAATTTGGTACTGAGAATTGTGCTGGCATGTCCTAGAAAGACTGATTGGGTAAAATAATTGCAAACAAAAGACTGATTAGTTTGTAGATTGTCAGCCCGATAGCTGCATTTAGTGCAAAGTTTTATTGATAGTTTAACCTTTTTTTCACTAGGCTTGTTTCTGTTTTAATCATGCTTGTTGTTATGTGTGTTTATGTATTTGTACAGAAAAGTTACGTTCAGCCTTTATGATTAATTATGTACAGCCTGTACAGCGCTCTGAGGCATTCGTGCCATGATAGTGCTTTATACACATTTGAAAGAAATATTCTTAAAATGATTTGCCTGCTGATTAGATAGATCATTTGAAAAATGTGTTCACCCAACATTACGGGATAAATAAACCTACTGAAATGGTTGAGGAAGCTATAGAAATAGCCTTTGTCCAAGGTTTAATGACAAAGCTTCAATAAATGCTGAAGGTAATTTGCATGGGCTGGCAAACCGAGACCCTTACAGAACTTGTGGTGTGGTGAATCATTGGGTTTCTAGTCAAGCACAGAAAATAGATGACACAGTGTAAGGTAATGGCTTTTCAATGGCAGAACTTGCTGTAGTACGGGGTAGAGCGGTGAACCCGAATGTGAATTTGAAACTGAATATGGGAGGTAGGGGGCCAACGTACTTCAGAGGAACCGGACGTGGAAGACACAGGGATAAAAGGATGAAGTAGTAGTGCCTCCGATCCTCATGGTTTACAGGGATTGCAAAATGGATGAGTGACTAGTAACACTGCATGCCATTATTGTAACCAGGAGTGAAATTTGACATTTGAGTGCCTGAACAGGTCGCAGCTGCAAGCTGCCATAATCCCACTGCCCCTGCTTTTCAGAACATCCAAAATGTTCATCACCAAACAAAATGACACTGTTAGCACAGCCTAGGGAAATGTGATTATGCCATCTGTAAATGAATGCCTGGGGATCAGGGAAGCTCCTTTGTTGAATGCAAAATCAATGGTACATGGTAAGCGTACTCTGTTTAATACGTACCAGCGCAAATTGCTCAGCTATCAGGCCTACAGATTTTTCCTATTTGCCGCTTTCTCCTACTGTTAAAGCTGTTGGTATTTCTAAAAGTCCTGTGTTTCATCCTGTTACTGTCCCCTTGTCAGTGACTGTGCCCCATGTCAGAGAAGCACACATTCCTTTTGAGTCCATTCTCTCTGGTGAATCTGCTGGGGCAAGACTTATTGTGCACATTAGGGTGAACACTGTACTCTGCTCCAGAACATACACATATAGATTCTCTGGCTATTCATGAAAGTTGCTCAAAGAATTTAGCTATGGCCAAATATGTCACACACTGAGCCCCTAGCCACGATGTCATATAGGGGGCCGACCTTGAAGCAAAGTGGTGAGGCAGGCTGCCCTTTCTCCTGTTTCCCTACCTCAAAAGCTGCTTCCCCAAGTCCAAGTGTAGTCACTTATGCCACCCTATTCTACCCTCTATGAACTTCCTGAAATACAAGAGTGCCCTCCTGACGTTGAGAGAAATGTGTGGCGCATTGCAGCATTTGCCCTTCATACTAGAAAACGTTGTTGATCTACAGATGGTCATTTAGTGTTACCCAGATACCCCTTGCATTATTTTATATGTGCACTTCATGGAATTGCATAAATAGGCAAAGGTGGGTTATGGAAAAAAAAACTGCTGTGCCCCAGGTTTTATGTCAGTGATGGAACAGCTCTGTGAACAATGTTTAATATGCCAACAAAACACTTACAAAAGTATTATTATCGACTAGTGAGTGAACCCCACCCTCTGGATGTCATTTGCCAGGTTCCATGTAATAATGTCACCACATAAATCTCGCCATGCAAAAATATCCCCGAAAAATGGCCGTTTTTTGTGGCGACATTATTGCATGGAAGATGCGGGGACACCCCCGCAAGCCCCAAACTCTTTTTTTCTTTTTTTACATTTTTTTTTGCCCCTGTCCCCATATATACGTTCACCCATATAATATTGCCGTGGCCTTTTCCCGGCGATATTATTTACGGTGACCATATATATGGGGATAATATTGCCTGATACCATTTGCCAGAGTTCAGTGTTATTTTATTCAACTACCTAAGGTGGTTGGCGGCAGTATGTGTTGGTTATTATTAACATGTTTTCAGGTTGTATTGAAGTCGACCCTACCCATAGAGCTGGTGCATAATCTGTAGGAGAGGTACATCTGTGTTTTGGCCAGCCAAAGAGTATAAATAGTGATCACAGAACACAATTTAGGAGACATTTGATTCAGGAGCTTTGTAAAGATTTGAATATTCTGAAAAGGAGTGATTGCCATTATCATCCACAATCAGTGGGTATGGTGGAGAAACGAAATGGGATCCTTACAAAAAATCTAAACATTATGTACAGAAACTGGTTTTAAAGGATAGTTCCGGGACTTTTTTTTTATTGTCCCTACAGTTCGGCCATGTGTTTTTAAGCATAAATCGGTAGATCGTAGAAAACTTTCCTATGGACCTTACCCGACTTTTCGTCCATTAACGCACTCGAAATCAGCCGCCATTTTTTGATAATCCTTTCATTTCCCCCCATCGCCCTGGCTCACCTGCTTTTGCGGCACTAAATCAAATCCCCCGCCCCTGAAACAGACTTTATCAAAACATTCATATTCCCCGCCTCAATCCGTGACGTGACTGTGCTGCGTAGGCAAACGCGCCCAGGCGTCTTCTACGCGACTCCACACAGAACCCGGAAACCAACACAGATTAGCTCACAACACAGCGCGCCACAATTCGGAATATGAAACTGTACTTTTAAATCAAACCGCAAGATTGTAAATTTGGTAAAGTACATTTATTTGACATCAAATGTTTAGAGAATATTCAGCGATTTGCATTTTTATTTGCTCACGTTCCAAAAAGTTCGTTTTGAGGCACGCGATGTTCCTTTGCTGTACACAGGGTCTTAGATCATCTCACAATACAGCGCCACAATTCGGAATATGAAACTGTGGTTTAAAAGCAAACGGCAAGATTGTACATTTGGCAAAGTACATTTATTGGACATCAAATGTTTAGAGAATATTCAGCGATTTGCATTTTTCTTTGCTGTCGATCCAAAATAGTTCGTCTTGAGGCAAGCGATGTTCGTGTGCAGTACACAGGGTGTTGGATTACGATAAAATAAGCTCTTCGGTCGCACTGATAATCGCATGGCTGTTCCAACAACGAGGCACTAGGCCACCACAACGGTCTGTATGTTGCATCTAGCCGTTAGTACCGCGTAAGGGCATACTTGTGCTTGGCGATCGTCCCATAAAATGGTCAGGGTGGTAACGTTGTTCACGCGGAGAAGCAACTGGCGGTTATAAAAGCCATCCGCCGGTGTCTGGTACTCGTGACACATACAATAATGAAGGATGTACCTGTTTTAAAAACATAAAAAATGAAATTAGTCTCACCATCAGATCTTTATTAAAATTATTCATTTTATATATTAGGTCGGGAAATTATTTCATAGCTAGGACAGTGCAACTGGGTATTATACGTCAAGGGGGGGCTGTAGGATACTGAGACAGTCCCCCAGTGCAGGGGTTGACAGGGAGGCAGTGCAGGTGGAGAGTGGAAGGGCCCAGGACCGAGGTCGCAGACAGTGGACCAGTTGTAGCAGGGGAGAGGGAGAGAGAAAGCAGAAACAAAGAGGAAGGTTTTGAGGTGCTTCCGTAAAAGGAGATGGTTCTCCTCAAGATAGTGCGCGGTACAAAACAATATGCCACACAGAACGAACAAGTACAACTTAACCCGTCTTTAAAGCAACTGTATAGTAATTAAATTGCGGTATAAACTCATCTAAAGAGTTACTTACATTATATTTGCATTTTCCATTGTGTCTGTGCGTAGGGCAGCCCCGAAATACCACTCCTTCTATGCCAACGTTATTTCTTCTAATGAACGAACATTAAATGGCTTTCGTTTCTGAAATTATATTCATTATCGTTTACGTTATTGCACCAAACCCCCAAAAAGAAGTCTTTCGGGATGGTCCCGGCCTGTCAAGGTCAAATAACAATAGAACCTTATACTGAGTCGTGGGCCATTCCGGCACCCGAGCAAAAAATCAAAGCAGCTGACCTTCACTTTGAACGAGCACACATTCCTAGTTAGCTACATTCAGTGTAAGGCCATCTCACAGGACTTGAAATTTACACTCCATCTTTGCATTTTGTCTGCGTGCATTTGCAGCCCCAGAGAACCATAAATACGGAGACATTCTATATTTTTTGAAAAATGATTTATATTACTGTTTGGTTTAATTTGATGCGCAAATGAACAAGGTTGGATAGACACATTGCATGTACACTGAGCAATCACTTTTATTTACACAATACATAGCTACACATATTCAATGGGCCTGCGACATGCGGAGACTCCAGAGCAAAGTCACAGGTGACACCCGGGTGGTTCGCACAACTGCACGGTGAAGGGAGGGGTAAGGGTGGAGAGACACATTGCATGTACACTGAGCAATCACTTTTATTTACACATTACATAGATACACATATTCAATGGGCCTGCAACATGAGGAGACTCGAGAGAACAGACAATCAAATTACAATCATTTAAACCGTGATGTGTATTTCTCAATGAGCTCTGCTTTAGGTGGACATGGAACAGAGGCAATGTTGGGTGGCAATGCAGTTGTCCCCTGCACAGGTTCGTTCACAACTCCATGTATGTGCCTATCTAGGACATCAACAATAAGTCTCTCAATAAACTCATATTGCATATCCTCAAATACTGGTTTGATCACCCATTGTTTACTTCTTTTAGTGAAGGCCTTATTGTAGCGAAGCGTCCCTAAAGTTCCGGTCGTCCTACTTTGTTGACGGCCAACATTATGGTTATGTGCCAAGACCGCTAGAAGAGTCCGATTTATCATGCCCTCCATGCCAAAATGCAATCGTTTTGGCCTGTACTTTAGGCACATATTGTGGAACACCTCCAAATCTCCTGTGTGGCAGAATTCCGTGAGTCCCCTCAAATCTCTTGTTATAGTTTTATCAAATACAATCTTTTCAATGGCTTTGTGAGTGGGTGATGAAGGAATCAACCACTTCTTCTTCCGTGCCTCCTCTGTGGACAAATGGCCATGTTCACAATTGTGGAAATGTTGGTTTGTGGTCCAGCAGTGAACATTGCTACAGTGTAACATTACTGACCGCCATTTTTCCAGTAGAATTTCCAACGACCCTCCACATGTTTTTGAGCTCCACCAAAGATGGTTGCTGATTGACTTAGACCACTGTGAAATACCTTGCATATCTTTTTTTTTACCTGCAGCCGACATTTTTTTATTGATTGTTTTTGCAAGATGCCATACGTCAAATTGGTGATTTATATTTTTGTACTCTTCTCTCATTGTCTTGGCAATTGAAACGTGTCTGTCCGTGGCTATCAGGTCGATCACCATTCCCCGCGATTGGAGTTCTTGCAATGATGCTACAAAGCCAACTTTCTCCATGGCCACTGAGGATGTACTTTGTGACACCTGCACGACCACCAAACTCACAATTTTCTTACTTTCCATGTCCTGAAAGTGGTAGGTGCAGTACTTGGCTGAAAATCCTGGGCTGTCGAACTGTCCATCACCGGCTAGCCTGAACCGTTTGCCCGCGAATGTACTATCAATAGACATTTTTTCCATTCTCCAAGCTTCGCTAATGGCTGGAAATAGATAATCGGTTTGGTATTTGTAGAACTGAGTTTTCGCAATGAAATGGATTCCCACAAACTGAAAGAAAGACTCTAACTTTTTAAAACTTGAACCACTAAAAAGTGCAGCCGCTGCACAAAGTAGATTGCCTGCTGGCAGTTGCCCCAGCATGGGTTGTGCAGACCATGAAAAAGGATGATATTTTGTACAGGTGGCATGTATTTTAAGGTTAGTGCCTCGAATTGCACGAGTCACATTAATCAATGGCTCCCCACATACTTCTCCACCAACCGAATGCCCACATTTCATCCAAATAATAATATCAATCAAACAACTATCGAATACAATGAATTTGGCCTCTTTCCTTATACTGTCACTCTGCATCCCAGCTGGTTCGGCCTGTAACGTTGAGGACATGTCACTCACATGAAAGGTAGAATCTCTGATATCGTCTTCCGCTATGTTCAGTGATATTGATGGTGTTTCATTGTCGTCCACTTCATTCTCTTCCATAGCAACATCTGTTCCTTCTCCGGCGATGGGTGAATAAAACAATTTGTTCAACTTTCTCGCAGTCTTAGTTTTTGCGGGTGTGGATTCTGTGAATTGATCTCCGACTGCGTCCGAACTACCAGGAGGACATTCACTATCAATGGCTGGTGGTGGCATAGCTCCGTTGTCAATCACTTCATATTCTTCCCATTGGCTGTTACTCACCGAACGGGAGTGGACAAGACAGGAGGCCAAACCGGCGAGACGGTGCTTTGATTGAAGAGCTCGGGTTGGAGCCTCCACCCGAGCCTCCTCTCTATGAGGGAAAAAATGACCTTCCTGATGATATGACCCACTGCTGATTATTGTGCCAGACAGAGGGACCGATCACCCAAAAGAGCGGGGAGAAAACACGCCGCCACGGACCCAGCTGCAAGAAACAACACACGATTAATCACTTGGAATAACAGTAGTACCAATAAGTGGAGATAAGACAGAATAATACCGGAACAACCCAGTCCCTGGATCCTGAACCCACAATGCCCTGGTCCCCCCCCCCCTGGAGTTATAGACAAGGAATTAGAAATTATCCTAAGAGGTGTAGGTAGCAAGGAGAACAAAATTAAGGGAACTGAAGGTCTTACCCTAGGAAGTCGAAGTTCCCTTATACTCCAGGATGCAGAACACAACGACAGTGCAAAATAATAAACGGGGGAATGTTAGTTGGGTAGCTTTTCCCGGGCGGAACGAGGGACGCACTAGATCCGGGTGGGTGCACAACTGCAAGGCGTCCCAAGGTGCACTTAAAGGGCGGAACCAGGTAGAATCCAAAATAGCCAACGTCCTTTAACAGTATCACAAAACGGAAAGATTCGGTACACAGACGAGCAAGAAGGTAACAGAATCAGCAGGCAGGCAGTCCTTACAGCAATCCTCAAGTCGGTACACGGGCGAGCAATAAGTAAACAGAATCAGCAGGCAGGCAGTCCTTAGTTCAGAAAGAGGGTTCGATACACGGAGCGCGGTATGAAGGGACAGGAATCCGCGGAGCGGACTGGAAACGATACAAATGAGCTTCAGAAACAAGGCGATAAGACGGAACTTAAGCGCCGGCTGTAACTTTCAAACAGAAGCAGCGTCCTCCGGGCTGCAGCCGCTTAAATCATTGAGGAGGTGGAGCAGAGTGAGGGAGGCACTCGTGATGTCATGGACTACGGATTCCCTAGGTTTCATGGGAACCGTAGTTCGAAGACCGTCTGGCTGGTGCGGTAGTCGTTAGCCTCCAGGGCATTCTCCACTTCATCAGGAATGGCGCTACAGAATGCCGAACAGAACGGCGAAGCGCAATAGTTTTGCCAGATGTCCCTTTCTGCTGTCGGCCCTGAGGTAAGTATAAAGCACGGGGTCTTAGTGTGGAACGGTGCCGAGGCGTGACAGCATCCACCCCCAAAGGCGGCACCAACCCCCTGCGCGCATGGAAGCAGCGCAGAAGCTTAGGACAATAAATATTATGCAGCGGTTCCCAAGACCTGTCTTCAGGACCGTAGCCCTTCCAGTCAACTAGGTAGAACGGGCGACCCCTGCGTAGTCGGAAGTCCAAGATATCCGCCACTTCGTATTCAACTTCGCCCTGTACCCGGACGGGAGAAGGACGGAGTGGCAAGCGAGTAGCAGGAGGACAGGGCTTCAGGAGGCATACATGAAAAACCGGATGTAATTTCCATGAGGCGGGTAGAGAAAGCCGCACTGCCACAGGACTAATCACATCAGTGATAGAATAGGGACCCACAAATTTGGGCAAAAGCATGCGTTTACCAGGGATTTTCAGGTTGCGTGTCGACAACCAGACCTTCATGCCCACCTTGTATGTTGGAGCAGGACTCCGATGCCGGTCAGCATATTTCTTGGCCCTATTCTGGGCAGTAAGGAGATGCAAACGAACTGCCGTGTGGATGGACTTGATGTCCCGAACGCACGCCTGGGCTGCCGGATTGTCCAAGGGAACAGAAGGATCCAAAGGCAAAGATCGTGGATGCTGCCCATACATGGCGTAGAAAGGTGATACCCCAGAAGCCGAGTGCAAAGAGTTATTATAGGCAAATTCAGCGGGCAACAACATTGTCAACCAGGAAGACTGAAAGCGTAGGCACAGACAACGGAGGAACTGTTCTAAAGTAGCGTTGGCTCTCTCAGTCTGCCCATCTGTCTGGGGGTGATAGGCAGTGCTGTACCGATCGTCAATGCGTAAAGATGCAGTTAAGGCTCCCCAAAAACACGAGGTAAACTGTGGGCCGCGATCCGACACCACAATGGATGGTAGGCCAAAGAAACGGAAGATATTCTTGAGGAACAAAGATGCCAAAGCTGGTGCTGAAGGCAGACCCTTACAAGGAATAAAGAGTGCCATTTTGGTGAAATAGTCAATGACGACCCAGACCGTATCAAAACCGTCCACCGGAGGCAAATCCACTATGAAGTCCATGGAGACCATATACCACGGCTTGTGCGGCACCGGAAGTGGTTGCAATAAACCCACTGGTTTGGAACGTGAAATTTTGCATTGGGCGCACACAGAACAAGCGGCCAGATAGTCAACCACATCCCTGGACATATAGGGCCACCATGCCCAACGACGCAAAGAGTCCAGAGTTTTTTGTTGACCCGGGTGGGCCGCTATCAATGAGTCATGAGACCATTCCAGGGCGCGGAGACGTGCTTCCCCAGGCGGCAAGTATAAGCGACCCTGAATGTATGGCAATCCCTGTACAACATCGAGATTGAGGGCCATGCATTCCTCTGCATGTGAGGAAACCCATTCTGAGACCAGGGAATGAAGCGAAGGCTGGGGTGTGCAGCCACAAACCACTCTACAAGGTAACAATAGAGAACGGTCTGATGCAGAACTGCCCGGGTTGTGATCCAGACGCGACAATGCGTCGGCACATGTGTTGAGCCGGGCCGGTCGGAAGGTGATGGTGAAGTTGAACTGGGAAAAGAAGAGATGCCAGCGGGCCTGCCGAGCGGTGAGGCATTTCATTGATTTGAACGCCAGGAGACTTCGATGGTCAGAGAAGACTGTGACCAAATGACGTGCACCCAGTAAATGGTGCCTCCATTCTGAGAAGGCATCCTTAATGGCCAAGAGTTCTCTTTCAGTGATGGGGTAGTTGCGCTCATATTGGGTCAGTTTTCTAGAATAATATGCGACTGGATGGACCTCCCCTGAGTCAGGACAACGCTGAGACAGTATCGCCCCAATGGCGGAACCAGAAGCATCAGCCTCCACTAGAAAGGGTAAGTGAGGATTAGGATGTTGTAACACCGGAGCGGTGGAGAACGCAGCTTTCAAGGCCTCAAAGGCGTTCTGTGCCTCCTCATTCCATCGATATATTTTCTTAGAGCTTGTCAGAGCAGAGAGAGGAGCTGAGATGGACGAAAACGAGTGGATAAAACGCCTGTAGAAATTTGCAAATCCTAGAAAGGACTGCAAGGCTTTGGTTGAGGCAGGGATAGGCCATTCAAGTACTGCCTTAACTTTGGAACGACTCATTCTGATGCCCTGGTTGGTTAGGTCATAACCGAGAAATTCGACCTCAGTAGAGCTGAATACACACTTCTCTGCTTTGACGAATAGATTGTTTTCCCTAAGTCGTTGTAATACAAGGCGTACATGTTCAGTGTGTTGTTCGCTGGAGGATGAGTATATTAGGATGTCGTCCAGGTAAACAACAACAAACTGGTCCAGACAGTCATGAAAGATGTCATTCATAAAGGCCTGAAAAGTGGCCGGAGCATTACAGAGTCCGAAGGGCATCACTAGATACTCGAACAGTCCATACCGGGTTTTAAATGCCGTTTTCCACTCGTCCCCTTCACGCATTCTGACGAGATTATAGGCGCCCCGGAGATCCAATTTGGTAAAGATAACAGAAGAACCAAGTTGATCCAAAAGGACTGAAATCAGTGGAAGGGGGTACTGATTTTTTATTGTAATAGCATTCAATGCTCTATAATCAACACAAGGACGAAGGTCTCCCTCTTTCTTAGGGACAAAAAAGAGAGGAGACGCTGCCGGAGACTTAGAGGGTCTAATAAACCCCGTGACCAAAGATTTGTCGATGTATTCCTTCAGTACCTTGTCCTCGGGTATGGTAAGAGAATATACTCTCCCAACCCGGATTTTAGATCCCGGAACCAGATCAATAGGGCAATCATATGGTCTGTGAGGTGGTAAATGATCCGCCCCCCCTTTATCAAACACATCCCGAAAGGAGAGGTATTCCGAAGGAATGTGCGTAGTGGTAGAAACGTGCCCGATGACTGCCATGGACGCTACCAACGACTGAGAGGATGATTCTGGATACACACTTGTGTTCTGAAAACATTTTTCATTGCACACGGAGGAAGGAAACTGAACCACCCTGTTTGCCCAGTCGATAGCGGGGTTATGGTGTCGTAGCCAAGGGATTCCCAATATGACCCGAAACTGAGGAGCTTTGATCAAATCAAACGATAAGGTCTCCACATGCCCTTCCTCTGTCTGCATCCGAAGCAGGGACGTGTTCTGGGTAACCAGACCGGAAATCAAGGACGTACCGTCAACTGCATGTACCGTTTCGGGTTGAGTTTTGGGCAGAACTGGTACGTTGTTTTTTACAGCATAATCGAAGTCCATATAATTACCGGTGGCCCCGGAATCAATAATGGCGAGGGATGAAAATGAAGCGTCAGGAGTCATGGTAAAGACTACCGGCAGGCTGACTGGGGCAAAAGCGACCTCGTGAGAGTCCAAAGAGTGTACCCCCGGCGTAGGGACTCCATCTATCGCCGGGTTCTGGCGTTTCCCGCCTTTTTGTTGGGTCTTTTTGGACAGTCACTTAGCAAATGTTCGGCCGATCCACAATACATACATAAATTATGTGATCGCCGGTGCTCCCGTTGTGCAGGTGTTAAAAGACCTCGGACGGCCCCCACCTGCATGGGTTCCGGAACAGAGGAAGGAAGACTGACAGAATCCAAGGGAGGGGGCATTGGTGTGGTAGACTTACGTTCTCCTTTCCGTTCAGCCCTTCTAGCGTCAATCTGTAATACCAAGTCCAGAAGTTCACCGAATACGATAGGGACTACTGGTACAGTGGCTAGGGTGTCCTTCAGCTCTTCAGACAGCCCTTTATAGAACACTGCTGACTTCTTCTCCTCGGGCCAGTCAGTCTCAGCTGCGAGTTGATTGAACCTGGTAAGATAAGTGAACAGAGAAGAAGTACCCTGACGTAAATTCAGGAACTCTAAGTCTGTAGCTTGGGATTTATAACGGGTATCGAAAACCCTGTTCATAGCAGTGATGAGAGCATCACAGTCATACAAGACAAAGCTATTTGACTCGAGTAACGGATTGGCCCAGGTTGCAGCCGTCCCTCCTAGATGCGAGAGGACAAAAGCCGCCTTTGTGGTCGAATTGGGAAAGGCTGCGGGGCGGCAAAGGAAGTGCAGTTTGCATTGATTAATGAACGTCCGATAATGCTTTGGATCGCCAGTGAAGCGTTCCGGCGGGGCCAATGGAAACTGTGTAGCCATGAGAACGGGGGCTGCCGTGAATCCCGTCGTGGAGGCCGAAGAGACACCGGAACCAGAAGCAGTGGCACCAGATGTGTCTATCCCCAGTGTATGTGGAGGCGGGAAGCGTTGCAAACCATCAATTCGGTGGTGCAAGGCATCATGTGCTGCCGTCATGTCCGACCGTAAGTCGGATACCAAACGGACCAGAGCAGCCAAGGGGTCCGTCTCTTCCATGGCTTCTGTTTCTGTTACTCACCGAACGGGAGTGGACAAGACAGGAGGCCAAACCGGCGAGACGGTGCTTTGATTGAAGAGCTCGGGTTGGAGCCTCCACCCGAGCCTCCTCTCTATGAGGGAAAAAATTACCTTCCTGATGATATGACCCACTGCTGATTATTGTGACAGACAGAGGGACCGATCACCCAAAAGAGCGGGGAGAAAACACGCCGCCACGGACCCAGCTGCAAGAAACAACACACGATTAATCACTTGGAATAACAGTAGTACCAATAAGTGGAGATAAGACAGAATAATACCGGAACAACCCAGTCCCTGGATCCTGAACCCACAATGCCCTGGTCCCCCCCCCCCCTGGAGTTATAGACAAGGAATTAGAAATTATCCTAAGAGGTGTAGGTAGCAAGGAGAACAAAATTAAGGGAACTGAAGGTCTTACCCTAGGAAGTCGAAGTTCCCTTATACTCCAGGATGCAGAACACAACGACAGTGCAAAATAATAAACGGGGGAATGTTAGTTGGGTAGCTTTTCCCGGGCGGAACGAGGGACGCACTAGATCCGGGTGGGTGCACAACTGCAAGGCGTCCCAAGGTGCACTTAAAGGGCGGAACCAGGTAGAATCCAAAATAGCCAACGTCCTTTAACAGTATCACAAAACGGAAAGATTCGGTACACAGACGAGCAAGAAGGTAACAGAATCAGCAGGCAGGCAGTCCTTACAGCAATCCTCAAGTCGGTACACGGGCGAGCAATAAGTAAACAGAATCAGCAGGCAGGCAGTCCTTAGTTCAGAAAGAGGGTTCGATACACGGAGCGCGGTATGAAGGGACAGGAATCCGCGGAGCGGACTGGAAACGATACAAATGAGCTTCAGAAACAAGGCGATAAGACGGAACTTAAGCGCCGGCTGTAACTTTCAAACAGAAGCAGCGTCCTCCGGGCTGCAGCCGCTTAAATCAATGAGGAGGTGGAGCAGAGTGAGGGAGGCACTTGTGATGTCATGGACTACGGATTCCCTAGGTTTCATGGGAACCGTAGTTCGAAGACCGTCTGGCTGGTGCGGTAGTCGTTAGCCTCCAGGGCATTCTCCACTTCATCAGGAATGGCGCTACAGAATGCCGAACAGAACGGCGAAGTGCAATAGTTTTGCCAGATGTCCCTTTCCGCTGTCGGCCCTGAGGTAAGTATAAAGCACGGGGTCTTAGTGTGGAACGGTGCCGAGGCGTGACATTGGCACGATACATCTCCAGTCTCAAGTCCCTGCCAAAAGGTTTGACAAGCAACATCTCTCGTTCGCTTCACTGTCTGTGTAGATCTAGTTCGTACACCCACTCGCAACTAGAGGACAGATTGGAAAAGGGATGTTCAGTTTAAACACAACTTACAGTATTGAACTATTAACAGTGAAAAACAACATAATATAGTGACCAGGACACTAACCTTCTTTTGCTTTCTTTTCTTTGAAACTTTCTTGCCTCGAACTTCAACATCAGGACGCTGTTGCTCCGACTCGTGTGTGCATGTCTCCACTTCCTCTTGCGCTGCAAGGACTATATTTTCATGATAAGCCCATCCATCACGCACTGACGCTCCATCGACTCCCTGAAACATAGAACTTTCATTAGTATGTATAATAATATTGAAAACACAAAATGTACTTGGGGACCAATACCCACGTACATCTCAATAGCAAAACACGAATGAACGCTTTGTGTAGAACATTCAAACGACAATTATTCACGCATTGTTGATCTACTTAGATGGAACTGTCAAGATCCATACCTAGGGCTCCTCATAGACTTCCATTGATGATATTATTGAAGATGATGCTTCAGTAACTCCCTGAAACACAGTAATTGCATTAGTATGGTTTTCTATTTTGTTAAAAAGAACATAAACTTTGTGCAGGCGTCAACAGCTCATCTAAATAGACCTGCACAAATGATCAGTTGTCTAAAATAAATAATGGATATCTAAATATGATTCATTTGCTCGATCGTTGGAAGTGTCACCACCCAGAGATCTGCATCAACTACTAGGGGTGATGTTCTTGTAGAAGAAGCTCCGTCATCTCCCTGAAACATAGTACTTGCGTTAATAAAGAAGGAAGTATAGGGGATGTAATCACGTCATATGATTTCGCTTGATCGAACTGTCAGTATACATACCTCGAAATGCATAAGAACATCAAGGGACGATGTAACTGTGGTGCACACTTCTGCAAGCTGTTGCGCCGACCTGTAACTGCATGCTCCCCCTTCTTCTTGGACTAATGCTCCATCGACTCCCTGAAACATAGGACTTTCATTAGTAATGAACACAATATAGAAAAAAGAAGACACATAGGAGGGCGACGACAGAAGGACATATCAATGGCTAAAAAACGAAAGAAACATTGTGTGTAACAATCACGCTAGAAGAATGGAAGATCTGATGATCTCCATCGATGGAACTGTCCGGAAACGTACCTCGAGCATCTGAGTGACATCAATGGTTGTCGTCAATGCGTTGGACTCCTCAGCAGCTCCCTGAAAGACAGTTCTTGCATTATTTTGGATAACAATAATTATAACTGAAAACAAAGACTAGAGGACGAGTACAAGGGTGTACCATTAGGTAAAATCATTACACGATAAATTAAAACTATTGATTTACATGCCTAAAACAAGTCAGTGGCAGAATAGCTAAGTAAGATTACCCGATAGGCGCTTGAAGTGGCTGATGACTGCAATAACGACATGGATGGAGAATCTTCCGCCTTCATATTGAGTGGATACATGAATGGGGAAATTATTGTTAGCTAATGCTACACACTACCGCAAGGCCGAGAGCTAATTCCGTAAACTTGACTCACCAGTGGAGGGATGTGGACGAATAAAGTGGGAATAGCGGTTGGGAGCAATTTTCGCCTCGCTCGCGGTGTGTTCTTCTTTATTAGCAATGATGTGGAGTACATGTCTGAGCTAAAGTGCCTGCTGCAGATGCGGTATCGATCACCCCTCTTGTCCGCAAAGACTTCTAGGACTCTACTTTCAAGCTCAGACGGTGGATATCCGCAATATCGGACCCATTCTCTTATCTGATCTATTGTCTTAGGGAAAACATGCATTATAGTACCTTCAGATTTATTATGGGTCTTCGAAGGGCAACCGCCAATGGAACAGGCAGGCATTGTGGAAAGTTCTGAAAAGTAAAGATCAACAATTCTCTATGAATACCAATGTGTTAAAAAATTAAATGACACATAAAAGGTTCAATGCAAGGTTCGTTTTGGTTCTTGGAACTATACACGTTATTCACATGCGGATAAGTATTTGAATAACTTTAAAAAAATAGAAAAATAATTTGACTAAACTCAGAACATGTGACTAGTTCCTTGCATGTACTGTCTTGAACGAAAAGAAAACATGGATGCAATTTGATGACTACTAGCAAATAGATATAAATTAAAAAATTGGACGCAAAATGATTATGGTACATGGCCTTACCTTGACGAACAAACAGTTAGATGCAGGTATCAGAGTAGTTTCTTGTCGTCGAACAGGGAGCAGTTCACAGGTTGCAAACTAACGAGTTTCCTCGAAGTGGTCACGGAAGTTCACAGAGACGAAGAGCAGACAACCAGCACCTTCACGGGTTGACTAGCAAAGCGCAAAGAAGTTCTCATTAGAAATATGAAGTGGGTTATAAAGAATTCGAAACAGGGGTGTGTTTGTGAATGAATGACATGTATATGTTGTGGCATTATGTGGATTGCAGGGGGGCGTCCAGCGTGAGGGGGGATGCTTGGCAGGAGACACGGGGTCTGGAGGTAGACATGGGAACAACAACCCATGCTCTATAGACCACTTTGAAGTGTACATGGTCTTTGGCACCTCTTGGCCTTTATCGCTCCCTGACAGCTCCACTTGCCAGCACAAGTACCCCGGTGCGAACTGCCTTTGATAGGGCGGGGGTGGATTGGGGCGGTGGTCGTGCAGACAAGACACAGGAAGACTCCTGAATGGAGACACACTTATGTGGATTGCAGGGGGGCGTCCAGCGTGAGGGGGGATGCTTGGCAGGGGACACGGGGTCTGGAGGTAGACATGGGAACAACAACCCATGCTCTATAGACCACTTTGAAGTGTACATGGTCTTTGGCACCTCTTGGCCTTTATCGCTCCCTGACAGCTCCACTTGCCAGCACAAGTACCCCGGTGCGAACTGCCTTTGATAGGGCGGGGGGTGGATTGGGGCGGTGGTCATGCAGACAAGACTCGTTTGCCGCAGGGCCTCACCAAGGAGAGGCCATCTAACTGCATGTAAGAGGCAGGCTGCAGGATCTAGTACATGGAAGGCAGGGGGGTAAGTTTATAAATACCTCACCCTCCCAGGAGAATATATAGGTCCAGTTCACCCTGGAGACCCTGGATGCCTAGGCAGTTAGTCAGCAGCAGGCTGGCCTGTGGTGGCAAGGCGGCACGGGCCAGAGGGGGTCATCTCTGTACCCGGTGCCCAAAAGGATGATTTATTATGATCAACTATATTGATTATTTACCTATAACCATGTTTTGTATCAATAAAATCCAACGGCCTTTTATTGCCAACGCTTGAACAAAGTGGTGTGGTAAGTATTTTTGGGGGAGGAGGCAAGGCCGGGAGGCTTGATGCCAACCCGCAAAATAACATATGTATGTCTGCTGCATATGGGTTCAACGGTTATGTGGATTGAAGGTGGGCTGCCAGCGTGAGGGAGGATGCTGGCCGGAGACATGTGGTGTGACAAGACAAGACACAGGAAGACTATTCAATGGAGACACATTAGATTCATTTAAAAAATCAAAACAACCATTGTTAAAATATATGTTGGGTTTTATTTTAGATCTTTATTTCAATTGAACATAAATAATAAACATTACACATTGTAAAGTTCCGGTTGCAGCACATCCAGGGAAAATCCGCGGTATTGTCCACTGTCGCTGGGGAAATGTTGTCTAATGGCAAGTACCACACAGGCAGGTATTACTCTCCGAACGCGGTGTCCGAGCCTCCCGTGAAGCCACCAAGTGAAGCAACGATAGGCCACCAGCCTGTACCACCTGTGAAAAAGAAAGATGCAAACTGTATTAAAATGACAAAACTTTCTTATCACTGTCGATTCAGGTAAAAAATGTCATTCTGCTTTGAAAAAAATTCTATCTAGAAAATGCACAATATGGAACCAATTTACATGCATTCGAATGATATGTAGATGTAATTTTATATGTGGGAGACGACCATGAAATAGTACTGGCATCACTGACATCAAAACCAGAGTATACTTACTCGTTACTCGGATTACGCGGACGAACAGTGCCGCGAAGTTCGTGCATAAGCACCATCATCATCCTCAACACGGTCCGTGAGAGGCAGGCTTCCCTGAACTCTGGCAGCTCGGTGATGCATTGCGGACTTGGCTCGCCTTCCGAAATGTAGGCCAAGCTCCCGGAATTTTCACTGCAGCAGCAGTTCTCCTCCTCAGTTGGCATTAGCTCGCACCGATTGCACGTGCACCAGGTGGAGACGCCGTCCATGCGACATGGTCCAGGCTCTTCATCCGTTGACTGGTCCTCCCAACTGCCGTCCGAATCCCCATCGTTTTCGCGTGCTTGCCTTTCCAGTAGTTCTTCCTCGGTGTACTCGGGCTCGTACATATACGGCATTATTGTAGCCATTGTGTGGTAAAGAAAGTAAAATAATTTACAGAGATGGTACAGGTGTTCACAAGGCCTAGAAGCGGCGAAGGTAGCTGACCAGAGCACAGAAACGAGTCACAGAATACTCAAAGTAACACAGAGAGAGGAATGGAATCGAAAATCTGCTGCTGTGTGTTGTGAAACGGTGTGTTTATACTTATTGAGGAAAGAGGCGTCCTGCCATTTCCATGGCGACACTTCATTAGCTGAGGCGCAGCGATTGTTGACACGAAACGTGCTTTGGCGTTGGGAAATGGGCGGTACGCGTCTGCTGATGTCAGGCTCAGGGGCGGGGGATTTGATTTAGTGCCGCAAAAGCAGGTGAGCCAGGGCGATGGGGGGAAATGATAGGATTATCAGAAAATGGCGGCTGATTTCGAGTGCGTTAATGGACGAAAAGTCGGGTAAGGTCCATAGGAAAGTTTTCTACGATCTACCGATTTATGCTTAAAAACACATGGCCGAACCGTAGGGACAATAAAAAAAAAGTCCCGGAACTATCCTTTAAGTGGCCAAAGACATTGCCACTCACCTTAATGAGTATGCATGGACTGTAAACAGAAAAATGTGCTCGAGTCTGTATACAATTCACACTGGCAGACCAATGCACTTAACAGAACCACCCCCCGCCCCTGCCATTAAAATGGGGAAATGTGCACCTTCTTGATACTGTACTCCAGTACTTTCAAAATATGGTAAAGGTTGTGTTGCATGTCTATTCACAGGATCAGAAAACACTGCCAAAGGAGCCTGGAGTGTCACATCACCCTTTTAAACCCAGCATCTGGGTCTTTGTTTGGTTCAGCATTGCAAGGATTACTTGGCAGGTCGATGAGATGATCCTATGAAGTGTTGCCTACGACTAACACTGTTGTGCATTGCAAATATGTTCCACACTGGATCACTGGATGCACACCTGTCATGGTAAGCCAACAATGCAGCTATCGGATGAAGTGAAATACATCCCCCAATTCGGATTCTGGCTAGTGAGATGACATTTTTGTTGTTTAAATTAATCCCATGTGAGGTACCTTTTCTTCAGAACTATGGTAAAGGAGAATATGGGCCAGTTCAGAAAAAAAGATTAGAGACACTGAAGTAGTAACCACAGAGCAAATCAGAAACTGGCCCTGGTGGAAAAAGCAGACTTTTATTGAGTTGTCAGGAGGGAAATGTTAGACACCATTATCAGAGTGTCGCAATATCTGTCATCTGTCCTGGTGCCAGTGAATATAGATCTGGGCAAGGGCAACCAACATTTTGGACCTTAGCAAACTAGGTGCCAAATTAATGGGAAAGAGTTGTTTTTGAAAGTAGTACCAGTCTCAGAATGGGGCAAGAAAAGGTGTCACCAAATCCTGAAAATGATTCACCAAATAGTTAACCATCTGTCAAACAGACTGAGTGGTCTAGACCAACACAGAAAACTAATCTGAACTCTTATTGTTCAACCAACTTCTGTTTTCTGGAACTAGGGAAATGTCACACATGAGCGATCCAATGGACGACAGGTGGAATTATGGCACATGTAAAAGAAGCAATGATGAGTGAGGCATTCTTCAACTGCGAGTTGTTTGACCGCATGCACATTTCAGAGTAGATAGTGATGGAAATAGCTTTAGGTTATTATATGCTGCTGGAGGATGAAGATAACCCCAGGGAGGGATGCAGGGTGTACACGTATGAAGTGCATACCAAACTAGCAACAGAACAAAATTGTCTGAGTGGCAGGGAAATTGCATGTTCAAATCAACTACCGATATAACAAACTCATTTTAGCCTCATTCAACATGTGCTTTTCTGAATCCCAAACCCCTAAAATGAACACATGAATCATTCAATTGTGATAATGGCACAAAAGCCATGGTACAAAGCTCTGGGTTATGGAATGCACCCAGAGCATAGGACAATAGTCAATGCCACATGATGATCAATTCAATTCCTTTTGTCAATGCTAAACTTCAAAGCAATGTCTCATTTTTCAAACTGATCTGCAGGAGCAGCAACACTTATGGTGCAGCAAAAGGATATGTTGAGTATCAAAAGCAGAAGTCAGAGGGATTTGTAAGGTTGTATATGGGGTGGAGCGAATTTGGTGGCTCTGGCCTGGAATGTTTATCGCCGCCGGGGAATGAGGAAAGGTTAGGTCTACTGGAAAAACTACAGGACTGATGAGCTGAACACAATTATCAAACAGATGCAAGCAATCGAGATCTCAAGGTGATAATAGATCTGCGTAGTATGAAACAAAATGTGCTAACTAGTCTTATGTTTAACATCACAGCGACAGGTTGAAGGATCGACTGGAGCATCGCAAAGGGAGAAGTTCAAGATTGTCTGAACGATTATTTGAGAACAATCAGAGATTAATTCAAGCACAAGTCCTGTCCAGAAACGTTGGATAAAAATTCTGGAATATGGGATGGCCTGTGGTCCTGGCGGATCCTGTGGAAATGTTCAACTGGCATTGCGACTCAGACAGTGCAGTGTTCTTTCAAAGCGAATGGGCCAGTAAAAGGAATATGAGTTCCAATGTATCAGATAATACCCAACATGTGGTCAAGCTTCAGATGGGACTGAGTGATCCACCGAGTATTCCTGAGTTAAAGTGAGATATGTGGATAGGAATCAGAAGTGACTGGCTGCTGTGGCCAAAAGAACTAGCACAACTTTAAAGAATGTACAAAGTAAGACCCGGTCAGGTTAGGGGACAGTTGGGGGGCTGGGAAGGTACTGGAAAAGGCTTGATGCTGAATGAAACACTAGTATTCAATGTCAACGACAGATGTTTTCATCCAATTGCAGCACTGTTGACTGATGTGAATCTGTGCTGATTACAGAGGCTGAGAAACAGCATTTATTGACTTGCTGAACTGAAAGGGCAAACACGTCTAAAATATGAGACAAAATGTAACTGGTAAATCATAACACCATATCGGTTTGAATGTCTATCAGAACTGATACCACAGATACAAAGAATTGAAGATTTTAGGAATGTACGATATAGGCACCCGGTAACTTATGAAAATGAAAAGAATGTCTTCAAATTAGCTCATCGTGCATACCCTATGCACAATTATATATATAATATTCATGCCATGCCGCCCAAATGATTAAATGGACACTTTCTTCTTGTGTTTGGGCAGTACTTATTGCCATAATCCTTGTCACCGTAATACCCTTTTTTGTCTGCTGGAACTGCTGTTGAAAAAGTCACAAATCAATGCCCTTCGTGTACATATGACGAGTATTTTACCAATGCTTATAAGCAGTGTAGAAATTTAAGATAAAGACAATTTAGAAGAGTTCATACATTAACAGTACACATAAAAAACACCATAAAGCACATGGATATATTAGTATGAAATTAAGCAACACTGTAGCATATTAATGAGAGAAAAAGATGATCAATAGTATTCCTTTGCCTAATCTGCACAACATCACGATTAGAAAATAAAGGTTCAGATTAGACCCGGTTTGAAACTTTTGATTGTATCAAAGGGGGGAATTAAAGGAAAAATGTAATATTAATGAGGATTTGCTAGAAAGCCCAAAAGGGGGGAAATGTCAAAACGGACAGTATTTTCTTCTAAGCGATGAATATGCATGTTTCATGGGCAATGCAACTCTGCAACTGTGACTAGGAATATGGTGTGGCAGCATCTGCACAGTAGTCTGCTTGATTGACAGAAATTAGCAAGCCCTCAAGGCAATATAGCTGTGACATTATGATCGGCCCAGGATTCGGGCATGCCAAGTGAAGTGTGGTATGTCACACATGAGGGCGTGGTATACTTGTCTGAAAAAGGAAATCAGAGTCTCGTGGATGCTAGTCACCTGCAGGTGGGGACTGTCACATGGGTATGCCAAGAGGAATTGTACTGGCATGATGCTGCCTGGCCAAGCCCCTCAAGGCCTAGGGATATTAGTTTAGTTTAGTTTAGTTTGTTTATTTATAAAGCGCATCCGAACCCTAAGGTAACTGGGCGCATAATCATGTGTACAGCAGAGTTACATATCGTTACACGAGCATCATAGTACAACAGACAGAACGTACATTAGTCCAGGCTCTGAATGTTTACATACAAGAGTAGAATATACCAAGAAAAGTATGTACAGAGAATATGCAAAAAAAGAAAAAAAAAGTTACAGTGGCTAATGTGGACCGGGTTACAGGTTGGTCCTGAATAGGCTGTAGGTGGAGTAAACATTACTACAGGTAGAGAGCGGCGGCTAGCTGGTCATGTCGGTGAGAGTCTGGCTGTTTAGGCTAGTAGCCAAGATTTTACCATGGCTCTGAATGGCCAGAATGCGGCTTCCGATCTAATTGTAGTGGGGAGGGTGTTCCAACATTGTGCTGCAAGCACTGGAAAACTGGAGCCCCCTGCTGTTTTTAGGTTATAATTAGGGATCTTTAGTTGGTGTAGGTAAGGTGTTCTGGTGGGTCTAATGGGGCAGTGTCTAGCGAATTTGTCAGAAAGGTATCGTAGGGCAGTATGTGATATTCTGTGTGGAAGCTCAATGCTAATGAAGCCGAAAGATGCATCATCCTGATTTTGTGTCTAAAACCCATTGTGTAAAACCTTATAAAAAACACTGAGTATTCTGTGCTCGGGGGCATCTTTTCTGCGACGGGTTACTATACTGGTTACTCTGTGCATTTCGGCACAGCTGTATGGAAATAAACCAGACTCTGTTGTCACTGCCTGGTTTCCCTCATTGGATTTTATTATTGGGTTTCCACACATACTTGCCACTTACCACCTGAAAAGGCGAGATCCCTATGACTGAGCTCAACGCATTAGGAAGTGATATGGATGAAATGCCATTCCTCTTGTTAGGCAGGGATGGCTGCAGTGGTGTATCCAGGGAGTGGCCTGTGGGGAGCATGTGATACCCCTGGAATCTGATTGGCCACCCCAGATGCCACCGCATTTGCCTAAACTATGGTCATTATGTGTATGTGTGTTCGTACTTCATACCACCCCTGCATAAGTCAGTGCCCCACTTGGGCCACCCCAGTCAAAAGAGTATGGACATGCCACTGGATGGCTAGTATGTTACTTTCATTTTAATCGGTTTAGGTATTTTAACAGTGCCCTTACAATTTACCCTGATTATTCGGGTGCATCCGGACTGCAGAAGTTAGGATCCCCACCGCAACAATGAGTTGCCAATGTCATACTGTGTAAGAAAACTAGGAAGGTACTCCCAGTTTGCTTTGATCACTAAGATCATCGTCTTTTTGCATGGAAAATGACCCCCGACAGGGACATATAGTCAAGAGGAGGAATGCTATGTTTTGGGATAAGGCTTCTGTATTGCACCAAGTCACCACCATAGTAGTGTCACAGAGCCTAGGCTTGCCCATAGGTTGGCATATTGCCCCCGACACTAGGATTATCCCGACGGAATAAGAGCAGGGGAAAGATAAGAGGATGGGAAAGACATAAAATGGAGGGATGCAGTGGGGCCAGAAATGTTTGAATATATAATGTCCCCAATCAGCATTCATCATGCACACGCTGACGGAGGACGCACATTAAGGACGACCACACCGTTGGGCTTAACGTGTGAAACTAACTTTAATGTAACCTTGCCCCGCTCTCTACAACAGTGGTCACCTGACATAGCATGGGTCCTCCTGCTGCTTCGTTACATGGATGTCCACAGCCAATGGACCCACATCACATCCCCCCCCCAAAATAACAATGTCCTACCCCATTTTTCAACCCATCATCGGGACTCTTGATGGTTTAGCTGGTTCGCCCGTCTGTGCATTGATGCTCACTGTTGTGTTCGATTCCCCCTTCTGCTGCGAGCTCTTCTTCTCTGGTATGGCCTGACTCTTCTCTCCATGGTTACTATCTACTTCAGGTTCTTCAGGAGGGTCCCTTCTTGCTCTTCTGAAGAAGGAAGTATACTGAGTCACTTGTTTGTCGGCTGGGGCGGCTGTTTTCGGTCAGTGATTGCAAGTGGTTTTGTGTCAAAAGGTGGCATGTCATTTGTGTGTGACTGTCTGTTTCACAATTGGAGGTCCAACGCCTGTGCGCTTCAGCGGGTGTCAACGTAGTCTTTCATTTTCCCTTTTGCTGCCTCATCTCTCACCCTTTGTTCATGTTCATGTCTGTCTGAGGGTCGGTGATCAGAATCGTGAGGAAGATGGGTGGGGACAGGAATGCCAAACATCAATTCTGCAGGGCATAATCCTGCGGAGCTATGAGGGGTGTTGCAATAGTCTCGCAAGATCTGGTATAGAGTTTGCTCCAGTGGCCTGTTCATAATGTTGGCCACTCTCACCGCTCTTTTAATGTTCGCCATGAAGTGTTCAATGGTGCATTTGGTCTGAGGCCACAGCAGGATGACTTTCCAATGGTCGAAGTACATGTACTTGGCAAACTCTCTGAAGTGGGAGCTGATAAAGGGGGTCCATTATCTGAATTCACCACTTTGGGATTCTGTATGCGGAAAACATTCTGTCTAATGCAGGGATTACCACCGTGGCAGCTTTCGATTGTAGGATCTCCACCTCTGGAAAAAAAGGAGAGTGCTTGTCGAGCACCACCAGGATGCATTTGAAGTCAATGGCTATTTCTTCTCAGATGTGATCTGGTATGGGTGTCCTCAGGAGTGGTTCAGGGGCTGTGTGTGGTTGGAGGTTGAGACAAACATGGCAGGAATTCAGCATGGTCTCAATCAGGTTCTCCATGCCAGGAAACCAGATTTTCTTCCTCACTTGTCTCTTGGTTGACACAATCCTTTGGTGGCCTTTGTGTGCCACATCAACGGCCCGCTGGTGTAGTGCTGCTGGGGTCACTATTCTGTCTCCCTTGAGCAATAGTTTAGATGGTGTGATGGATAGCTCGTCCTTCACCTTCGTGAGTGTCTTCCAGAGCTTGTGGTCTACCGAGGGGTTGGACTTTGGAGCGTGTTGCAGCGACTTCCACCTTCCATCACAAATGCAGGAGGCTGCTTGCTCCGGTGTGGGGTCTTCAGCCATCCTCTGCTGTAGTTCCACCAGGGAGATTGTCAGTGGTATTGCGTGGTGTACCACATAGTTGACGTAACCATCGGCCGGTCCACGGAAGCTCTGGTGCATGCAAGGGGGAGTCTGGAAAGGAAGTCTGCTGGATTGGCATCCTTTCCAGGCTTGTGAACAATGTTGAACTGGAACTCTTGGAGGCGTAAACCCCACCTGGCGATGCAGGGTGGCATTTGGGCTGTCGGCTTGCCATGTATGGTGACAAGTGCCTGATGGTCGGTAATAATGGTGAATGGTTTACCGTACAGGAACAGGTGGAAGTGCTTGCATGCCTACATGACGGTGAGGCTCTCCCTTTCCGCTTGTGAATAACATTGTTCAGTGTCCGTCAGACTTTTACTGGCATATGACACAATCCATCTAGGGGCATGGTCAAAGCCCGAGTGTTGAGCCAGAATGGCTCTGATGCTCACCGGGCTGTTGTCCACTGTCACCTCTGTGTGCAAGTCGGGGTTGAAATATAACATGCACACAGATGCTGCAATCTCCTTCCTTATCCGTTCAAAAGCTTCTTGGTGAGGTTGGGCCCATGTGAACTTGCAGTCTTTCTTGGTAAGTGTCCAGAGTGGAGCACTGATGGATTCAAAATCTGGGAGGTAGCGCATGCAGTAACTTGCTAACTCTAGAAACGAACAGACTTGAGCAATGGTCGATGGGCGTGGAGCTTCGGTGAGGGCTTTAATTTTGTCCAGATCCGGTTCAATGCCTTTGTCTGAAAATATGTGACCAAAGATTTTGAGTGTGGTTTTGTTAAACGCACATTTAACTTTGTTCAGTGTCAGGTTCTCTTTGTTGAGTGCCTTGCAGACTTTTAGCAGTGTGGCATTGTGAGCTTCCTGTGACCTTCCAAATATGAGGATGTCATCGCTGTAATTTATGCAGTGTGGAATATGGCAGATGACTTCCCGGATCTCTTCTTGAAAAAGTTTGGCCTCCTTCACGGCGAGCATACAGCACTCGATCCAGCTCTTTCTCTGTCAGTGCGCAGCAGGTGGTGCCTGGGCCAACCTGGGCTCCACCTTGTAGCCAGTATAATGTCCCCGCTCAGCATTCACCATGCACACGTGGACGCAGGACACTAATGAAGGACGACCACACCGTTGGGCTTAACATGTGAAACTAACTTTAATGTAACCTTTCTCCGCCCTCTAAAATGACGGTCACTGTCTGATATGGCACAGATTCTCATGCTGCTTCGTCACATGGATGTCCACAGCTAATTTCACGATATCACAGAATAGTACATTTAGCATAGCGATTGAAAATGAATCGGAGACACAGTTTTCTTTTTAAAAAATGTCTTATGCTTAGTTAATGTGCAAAATATACGAAAATGAAAGGGATGTGCTATGTGTATTCTGTCTGCTACTTTCACAGGGCTGCACAGAATGGCAAGCACGGTTTTACGCTGTTTTATTAAATCAAAGAGGTCTAAATTGTATTTACTTGGTGCGGTCTTCACCGTACAGTCGCCCAGCCCTCCGGCATTCAGAGTTTTCCCAGAGAAGTTCTCAGCTCCAAAACGCGAAGAAACACGTGGCTTTGGAAAGTGTTCTTTGTTTAATGTGTGCGGGTGATTAAGAAGCCTCTGGGGGATTCCCTGACACTGAATAGAGGGCCGCCTCCATTGTAGACAGAAGAGAGGCATAATAGGTGGGAGACAGTGTCAGGCTTCACACACAAGCAGCCACCAGCCCAACTTCCATTGGTAGATGCGTCATTCGGAGCCATTATCAGGGGTGGACTGGGAACCAAAAGAAGCCCTGGAAATAATGTTCAAAGTGGCCTCATATTACAAATTGTCAGCACGCCCAACCCTTTTCCTATGGGAACATTTCAAAATAAAAGAGGTTACCACACAAAAAACGGCACCGTGCAGAGGCTTGCAGAGAAATCTCCACAGTTCCATGTAGGCCCGTCCACCCCCTGGACATTATTGTGCAAAGATGTGCCTCGCCATCTTTATGCAGAAGCCACAAGCGGGCAATCAAACACTGGCAAAGGGCTCACCAGCCTGCCTTTCAGCCGGTACACGTCTGTTTCCGTGTGTGCGAAGCGTCGCCCTAAACACAACATAAGTGGGCGTCTGTAGCTAAAACCCCAAAGGAGCTGGCGCGTCTGCATTCGTGTTTAAGCGCATTATCTGAAAGTAAAGGCGAAACAATGAAGACATCCAGAATGATGAAGTTAAAAAGAAGAGATTTTGTAAAAGGTGATTATTGTTGTGGGTCATACACAACAATTATGAAGAAACATTCCGGACATTGAACACTTTTTTTGTTAGGAACCACTTAAGGTTTTGGTTTTGAAGTGGTTCATTTAAAGAAAAACACTAATCAAAATTACCACACTTGATTAATTTGAAGAAAAAATGTACATGTTTTTAAACATGGTGCAGGGCAGAGGAGGTGTCCTCCCAGATTATTAACTTTCTGGAAGAAAAATATGTATACACCCTTCTGAGAGAATTTAAAAATAATGTTTTTCTTAAGAAATAAAGCTGGGTACATACACATATGTGTCGTGGACTGTGATTTTAAAAAAAATAACGAGTCTTAAACGTTGAAACGTGAAAAGTGCTGATATCAAGAGATTGTGATACAGAGTAAACGACAATTGTCTTAATTCGGGTATTCTTTATGACTGATTCGTTGTTAGTGCATAGGACATATTAACATGCCTCCTGTGTTCTGTGTGATCTCTTTGGCAGGCTAGTACGTCTTCATTGCGGTAATCCTATTAACGAGCATCCCTGTACACGTAATAAAGTTTCCTAGCTTTGAGGTGATCAGTCTCTCCACCATTTAATGGAAGGCTTGCGTGCGCAGAGCGTGGCTTACGTGCTCTTAATATGCCAGGCCAAGGCTACTACGCATTACGCATAAAGGAGGCGAGATTGCAGGGGCAGCCACTGAAAGCGTCCATTTATCTCACAAGAAAGAGCTGGCCTCGGCGGCGGCCTCTTTCCCACAGCGCCCCTCTAACTCGCCAACGAGCGCAGCAGGACACCCCCAGGGAGAAGAGGGCAATTCCCTTTCCAGGCGCACTTACACTTCGTTCGGACACTGCCAGCTGGGGTGCCAATTACAGCCAATTGTAATGCCGGCTCCTGTAATTTGGACATCAGTCCAGTGGGAACTAAGCCACGGGTTCAAAGCCACTTTGCACAAACCGCCTCATAGTCCACAGACGAAGGCTGGGGTGCTGATTACGGGAATGGATACCATATAAGGGAATTAGAATAGTGAAACTATTTTTTGCATTAAAGCAAGATGCAACGTCAAACTTTTGACATTTTGGAAGTTACAGTTTCTGAGTGGGAGCTACAAACTGGAATGGCGTCAAATGATTAAAGCCTAGAAGCAAGTAAAGCTGTATTTGACAACTTGTATGCACAGCAAGCGCTTTTCTCACTGTAGACTTCAAACAATAATAGTATTACCCAATTCAGCACTTGAACAGCGAAAGAACCAATGTAACAATAGTCCCAAATAAGGCCAGCCAAAGGTCAATCGCTCTTTGGAATATTGACCCCCATTGGTAGAAGTGCTCCATCAGTTCCTCTCTGATATCTTTACTTCCAGGGAGAGGGGTTCGCCTTTACTGATAAAGGCGCAGTGCAGGAACGTCTTGAATGGAAGAAGGTACTCTGTGGCAGTGATTACCAGTGCTGCTGCATTCCATTTTGGAGCCCTGAAAGTCTGATTCTGGTGTTTAGCACAATTTTGCGAGAGTGGTGAATTCTCCTTAAAACGTGTCTTCACCAAATCTCACCGCCTCTCTTCTGTGGTGGGCCATTGACCAGGTAGAGTAACGTGCGTTTATGCAGGTAAAAAGCATACATGTCTAGTGGTTGGTTCTATTCATGGCACAATTACCAGCAAATTCTGTAACTTTTCTAAGTTACAATTGCTTATTTGATCAGCTGCACTTCCGTTAAAGAAAAGAGGCAGTATTTACCAAACATATGGCCCTGGTTGCTTGCGTGCCTCGTTGGGTGACAAACTCCTGCACATGTATACACTTGCATGTGGCCGTAGTGTGTAAAGTGTATTGTGCATCTGTAGCCTTGGCGCCTCAGGAAAAGCATAGAGATTTGAGCTGTAAGTGGCTTCGCTAGAGGTGCAGGTGACCCTTAATCTCCTAGTATGAATTGTACAACCCTTCATCACAGATCTTGATCTCAGCCCTTCTCCTCCATCCAAGTCCTCCATCATTCTGGTCCTTCCCTGTTTTCATATTACTACTCCTTTGTCAAAGTCCTTCTGCATCAGTCATTTTCATTTGTCATAGTCCTTTTCATCACATGCCTCATTTGTCATATCATAGTCCTCCTTCACCAAAATCCTTCTCCTTCATCATAGTCTATCTTCATCATAGTTCTTTTTCATCACAGTCCCTCTATTTAGTAAATCCTTCTTTGTCAGTCTTTATTCTTTATCATAGCCAATCACCTTCAACACAGTATTCACCGAATTATTTAGCCACAGGCCTCCTTTTTCACACTCCTTCACAATCACCGTCCTTCTCCTTCGTCATAGTCTTCCTCCTCTGTCATCTCAATCCTTTTCTGTTGTCATGGTCATTCATCACATTGCTCTTTTATCAGTCCTACTTTGTCAGTCCTTCCTCAGTGTCCTTTCATCACAGTCCTTCATATTTGTCATCACAGACCCCCCTCTTTGATCACATACCTCCTCCTGTCGTCACACTCCTTCTCCTTCAGCACAGCAGTCCCTTTGCTTCATCACAATCTTCCTCCATCAGCTCTTCTCTTGTCCCAGTATTACTTCATCAGAGCCCTTCTTTGCAACAACCCTTCATCAGATTCCTACTTTATTACAGTACTTTACCCTCAATAGTCCTTTGTCACAGTGGTTCTATTTTGTCACAGTCCTTCATAAAAGTCTTTTGCACAGTCCTGTTCCTTGACCCCAGTCCTTCACTGGCCTTCTCCATCACAGTACTTCTTCAGAGTCCTTCTTTGGCTTGGTCCTTTATCACAGACCTACTCCGTTGTCATCACAGTCCTTCTCCACTGTCACATTCCCTCTACTCCATCATCAAGGTAGCCTTCATCTTTCACCACAGACCTTCTCCTCTGTCATAGGCCTTCTCCTCCCTCAACATAGTCCTTGTCCGCCCTCTTGACATTCCTTCTCCTCCCTCGGCACAGACCTTCTCCACCATTGGCACAGTCCTTCTCCACCATTGGCACAGTCCTTCACTATCACCACAGCCCTTCTCCATTGGCACGGTCCTTTCTCTCCACTAGCAAAGTGCTTCTCATATATTGGCACAGTCCTTCTCCTCCTTCATCACAATCCTCCTCCTCCGTCATCACAATCCTTCTCCATCATCACGATCTTCTCCTTCGTCATCATGATTTTTCTCTCCCGTCATCACACGCCTTGTCCCCCATTAGCAAAACCTTTGTCCTCTGTTGGCACAATCTTTGTCCTCTGGTGGCACAATCTTTGTCCTCCATTGTCACAGCTCTCCAGCACAGCCCTCCTCCTTTGTAACAGTCAATTTTCATGGTAGTTCTCATCCTCACAATCATCATTCTGCACAATCTCCTTAGTTCTTCCCCTTCACCATTATTCTCCTTTGTCATACTCCATATCCTTTGTCATAGACCATCACCTTCCTTTGTCTGTCCTTAGTCACATTCCTGGTCCTTCATCAAAGTTCTTCAGTCCTTCATTACATTCATTTGTCACAGTACGTTTTCCTTCACTTCATCACAGTCCTTCCTCACATCCCTTTTCCATCACAGCACATCCCCTTTATCACACACAGTCTTTCTGCTTTGTCATATACATCATCGCTACCCTTCTCCTCCATCAGAGCCCTTCACCAGGCACCTTCTCTTTCGTTATAGTCCACCACAGTCCTTCCCCTTCTTCTGTCCATCACCTCGATCAGAGCCCTCCCCAGTCCTAAGCTGGAATACTTAATCACAGTCCTTCTTTGTCAGAGTCCTTTTGCCTCATCATAGTCCTTCAACTTTTCAACAGGAGGGACCAGCAGCAAGGTGCGATTCTTTACCATCTAATCTCAGGTCCTGTATCATCGACCACACCAAGTTCGAGTAGGATAAAACCTTACAGAGAAATCATAGAAATACCAGAATCACTTTTCATTTATTTATTATTATTCATATAGCACCAAAATTAGCCCGTAGGCATCAGGGCGCTAAAAAAAGAAAACAAACAACACAAACAACATTTAACAACAGCTATAAAAGACAAAGGGCCTCATCAGGGGTTGGGCGGTATCCCAGCACTAATTGCGCCGGGATTCCGCCCAACACTATTAGCGTTAACATTACTTGGTCCGGCACAATTTGCTGTGGGGAGGTAAATCCCCATTTCCTATTTGGTCCATTGGAACGATGGGCGTTTTATTGGTGCAAATAGTGCCACGCTAATAGTGCCTTGCAAATAGCACCAAAAGAACGGGCAGAAAGGGGAGATTTTTACCTTCAGTAAAAAGCTGGAGGAAAAACTCACACTTTCCACCCAACTCGTGATTGGACGCAGCAGTAAATGCAGCGGTAGTAGCGTTAACATCACATTTTATGCCTCCGCCCAACTCAAGAAGAGGCCCAAAATCTGAGAAATAATAAAAGAAATACAGTAGGGGAAATAAAATACATTAAATAAGCACATAGTTTGCTTTACAACTCCCACAAGGTGCCAGATCACCCAGAGGCTGCACAACACAAGGAGAGACATGAAAGGACACATCACCACAAAACAGGAACGCCAATGAAGAACCACCCCAAAACCACGCCCTGAATAAAAAGGAATATCTCCACAGCCCTCCAGAAAGAAGCCAAGAAAACAATAAAGTCTGTTAATTACAATACATTCTTTAACTTGAAGGCCAGTGAAATGTTGTTTAAGTTCTTACATTGACCCAGGAACCATGGGAGTTTGCTCTGTCCGCACCCTATGATAATACAATCTTGCTATTCCACATACTCCAGTCTTTAATGTGCATTCTAACTTTGTCTAGCCATGCCTCCAACAAGGTGTACAAATGCATTAATTTTCCAAAAGCAATCTAGCCCGTGGAGAAGGCCGCCAGCTTTGTGGAACTAGTGCACCCAGTCAATGGACGCGACAAGGATAATCCTGCTGAACGTGGCTGGCGTCTTGAATAAGCTGCATGATGCAGATTGGATTGGCTATTGAAAACCTTTTAATATAATATGCCTAGAGGAAACTTGGGTCATGGATGAATTTTGTATCCCAGCTTATCGATCATATGTAGCCAAAACAGAGCAAAACCTGAAGGTTCGCAATAAAGGAGGTTTAGTCACAATGATCAGAGAATGGGATGGGCTGCAGTTTGCCAGACTGTGTCCTGATTGCAATTTAATGCACTGTCACCTGGTCAGACACAACCTATCAGAAAAAACGAGCTGTTTTTTTACATTTATAGCCCCAGTGGTGATTTAACGATGGAGGCTTTGAGAATACGGCTCTGTTTGATGTGAAGACACACAAGCCGATCACAAAACCCTAGTAGAATGTCCAAAAGAAATCTATGACTGGATGAACACCAACAACTTAAAAATCAACCCAGGAAAGACAGAAATCATGATTATATACAAGAACCAAGAGAACAACACCTACATCCCCTGGCCGACGGAACTGGGAACCGCACCCACACCATTTAAGGTGGTAAAAAACCTGAGAGTCCTAATGGACAACGCTCTTACCTTAGAACCACAAGTAAACACGATAATTAAGAAAGGCTTCTTCCTCCTTCAATCAACAAGAAGAATCGTACCTTTCCTTTCCTTCACCCCGAAAAAACTGACCATCACCGCCCTCATCATTTCAAGAATCGACTACACCACCTGAAGAAATTACAACACATCCAAAATGCAGCAGCTAGACTCCTCCTCAAACTATCCAGACGAGACCACATCACTCCAGTGATAAAAATGCTACATTGGCTTCCAATCAAACATCGTATCACTTTCAAAACAATGTGCATAACGCACAGGGCAATCAGCGGACAAGGGAGCAGAATTCCTACAAATGAAAATAACAATCAACAAGCCTACGAGACTCCTCAGATCAAGCAATGAAATCTGCCTGGAGCCAAAACCATATGTCAGGAAAAAACTAGGGGGCTCCTCTTTCTCCCACCTAGCCACAAAAACCTGGAACAACCTCCCAAATGAAATAAGAAACACCAAAGAACACCTACAATTTAGAAAACTTCAAAAATTCTGGCTATTCAACACCTGAAACGACTAAAACAATCAAATAGGAAACACAAAGAACAGACAGACAGAATATAGGCTAGCATAGTTAACACCTAGGACTGACTAAGGGAAACTCCTACAAGAAAGACGATGCAGGGTGGAACAGAACGTGAGTGAAAACCCCATGAGGACAGAACAATAACAAACAACTCAGAAAGGACGCAGGTGATGGGAGTAGGTCGCTGGCAAACCGATCCAAAAGGACTGGGTTGCAGCAACGAAAAACTGGGATAAAAGGGTGGCCAAACATAAAGATGGAAACACAAAGAGTAGCTGACTTAGCATAATGAAAGAGAGATGAGACAGCTTTATTCATGCTGAAACCTAATCACCGAAGGGAAGACAACCTCGTTAAATCACAAAGGAGAATTAATAGGCATGTGCTTTTCTCCTAACAACAAGGCTACCAAGCAACCCCAAAAACTACTAAAAGCCTCATCGCTCCTCACACACTTCTCACACTCTAACCAAAAACAACCACACTTCTCAAAAACGCAACAACCCGCACGCACTTCACCAAACTGCAACAACAAACACACCACACAGACCCACACACAATAGCACACAAAGGACACGGAACAGAATACCACACCAATTTGCTTGGCGAACGGTGTTAACCGAACTGAAGCTGCCAACAGTACTTCTCAGCTCCCTTGCTATTCTCCAAACTTTGTCCTAGCAAAACCCATAATCCTAACCTACCCCCCTTCGTTTCGGATCCGCAAGAGCGCCAGTGGTCCACTCCGGCGGTGAAAGTGCGCAGTACAAATATCCTTTTACATTAATATTAACATGTTTTAACTCAGGGGACACATTGCAATGTGCTGATAATGGGTGATTTTAATGTAAGGTGCAGTTCACTCCCCACAGCTCATAGTGAATCGAGGCTATAAGGAGATGCTTCCAATACTAATGAAGTAATACATTGGATGTTGAAGGTTTCAATAAACTGTAACACTAAAAAGAAAGGAAAAAGAAATAAGATGCCTCTGGTATCCCATGGAGGAACCCCTTCTTTGACAACCCTGACCATGGAGTGGGCGGTTTGTGAAGGGTTTTGACCCATGCTGAATCAATAGACTGGGTAGATGTGGGGATGAGCTGTCGCCGCCCATCATTCCATCCCAGAGTCCAGGAGAACCGCGCAGTTGTGCGCATACCAACAGCGCCAGGGGTGAAAGGTGGTGCCAAAGGAAAAATAGCAGCACCTGTCAGAGCAAAAGCGCTTTTAAATCACCTCTGTTTCTTTGAGTGCAAGCTCCAAATGTCCATTCCAAACATTGCAAGATAGCTAATACCAGAGACCTTTGTTCAAAAAATCCGTTTTACTGATGTCAAAAATTTGCTGAAATCATGGGCACAAGACCACTCTAAAGATTGAACCTTCTTGTGGGGGGGTTCCACATAACCACTCAAATGTAAGGATGCCCATCAAAACAATAGCAAAAATCTCCTGTCAAATTCAAGACAACTCAAAAATGGATGCAATACCGGTACTCACCACTATCAGAAAGCCGGCGTTTTAAAACCACCAGACTTTTATGTAAAACTGAACAGATGAACCCAAACCAGGCCAAGGAAAGACTTGCTAAGAGGTGGATACAATGTAAAACTATATTCTGAAATGACTTGAAGTAATTATTTAATGTATATGTAAAAATTGTAAGTTTGATTTAAACTGGGAACTAAAGTGACATTTAGCTGAATTCTGCCTGACAACTACCCCGGACAGGAGAAACCTGCTCAGCCACTCGTCCCAGCCCTAGCTGCATCCTGCTGCCCCCACCTAAAGGAGATGACACCTCTCTGATTAGATTAGGGGAGGGGCACCTGCAGGAGGTTGAACAAAGCACTGTCCTGGGCTCAGGCAAATGTTATATTGGGGGGGTCGTAAAGTGGCTTCCTCTTGGGAGAAACTGGGAGGGGCAGTGCCTCTGCTAGCCAGCTGAGCTTGGGGGAAGTGGATAAACCAGTTATTCCACCATGTGATGTGGGAAGCCACACCCCTTTTTGACCAGGGCGTAATTTTAAAAAGATAGATAACTCATAGTGCGGACTGGTCAAAATTATATAAATAATATCATTATTCTTGTGATTTTTCTGTGCATGTTTTAAGAGGTGTTAGTACCCTGTGGTGTATTCTGGGGGGTTGCTAGCGGAAAATAGGGTCTTACTCCAAATATCTGCATGTTAAAAATCTGACACTTCATCAATTAATGTCCATACTCCTTGCGCACAGTTGTGTAATTTTTGGTAAATGTCCGATATTGGTAAACCAGTCAAAAAGCGCAAAATGTTGTCATTTTTGAATGCAAGCCCCCAGGAAGATCAGAGGCGGACAAGCATGGACCATATATAATGTGTACATGTAATTTCAGCAAATTGGGTATCTAGAGAAATATGTATTTGGATCAGAAATAGATGTGTGTGCACATTGACAAGGGGAGTGTCTTTCTGTAAGCCATAAAGATGACACACAACCCAGCTCCCCAATCAAGGGAGAGGGGAGAACTGGGCCAATGACAAGTATAGAGGTGCAGGCTCAGTTATGCCACGCACACACCCACTTCCAAAACACATAAAAAGAGACTGCTGGGACAGGTGGAGACATTCAATTCCATTTGCTGCGGAGCCTGCTTACCGACGACTTCACATCCAGAGATCCAACACTTAGACTTCCAAGCTAAACAGAGACTACAGAACCTTGAACCAAAAAGGCCCACTGCAAGCAAAAGTATTTGTCAGCAGGCCTAAAAATCTTTTGCAAACCATTCCACAGCCGGGCGAGCTGTCTGAATTCTTTGCCAAGAATTTTTGCCAGTACCCAGAAAGCAGTGTTACATCCAGAATCCACTTGATCCGGACCGGAAAGCAGAGCAGTATCCAGAACCAGAGGCCGCTGTATCCAGAGAGGTAGACCAGCAGAGCAGAGCTGACCCAGACGCTGTGAGCAGAACTGCCCGAAGTCCAGTTGAGTTGACCAGATCCGTGACGAGGCCCATTCATTTCAAAATTAGGAGTGAGTATCCGCCAGAACTGTGCAGAACCCAATCTCTTAGTTAAAATAATCTAATCCAAACTATGTTAACCTAATTAGAACAGCCTCCTAGAAATCGTGTCATCTGTCATTTTTAAAGCTGCACAACTGTCACCTTTCAATTCTGAAGCTGAAAGCTGTCACCTGTCATTCTGAGTTTTACTTTAAATCCGAAAAACTACCTTCACAAAATCGTCTGTATCTCCGGAATCGTTTGTCCTAGGAACGTGGTTTAACTTTCATTTTAAAGCTGTACTCCCTATACTTTTTCCGCAATCGCGATTTACGCACTTGTGAAATTTACCGCGATTTGCAATTTGGCCTGATTTCGTCATCTGTAAAAAGATAGCCGCTTTTGCCTGAACTGCTAAAATTCGTTTACAACCTAATAACCATCCCTGAACCATTGTTGGGGCTGACCTGAACTGATTTAAAGTGTCTACCACTAATCCGGAACCTCCTACAGGGAATTAAAAGCAATTTTAGCATTTTTCACTTCCTTGCCACCACATTACAAAGCACTCTTGCCCGTGTTTTAAAAAGCATACCTGTTGTCTAAGCTTGCTGGGGGGGGAACTGAATTCCGTATTGTATTTGATTGTATTCCTGAAGACTGTGTGTGTTACCTCCATCTCCTTGCATTGCATATAGGGGGGGGGGTGAATTGCCACCAGGGGAAAAGTGAACATATTATCTCTTGTGAAACCATATCAGTTTATTTTCTGTACTGCATTTATTCCACCTTGCATTTCCTTGAAACCATAAAGCATTTCAGCTACCTCATCCTCTATACTACTTCTAAGTAACCAAATCAGTTTACCAGTAGAAAATTATCAATTGTTGATCACTGTCATATTTTAAGTGTGATATCCAATATTAATTTATTATAAAAGTGTTATAGATATATATTGTTATATTTCTCAAATAAACCTTTTAAATTTGCAAAACAGACCTACTTCTTGGCTCAGTGGGGTCAGGGGGATTCTAAGAGAGGGGTGTTATATAAGGGTTGTCATCCAGAGTACATGAACTGGACCTAAAAATATATCAATAAGGGTTTCCCTCAGCATCCCAGACTAGGCATTGACTTAGCTATAGTGTTGAAGTGAAGCCGCTTAACAGGGACTCAGTTGGAGCTAAATGGTAGGTGCTCGGGAGACTTACCCCATAGGAGAGGGCAGTAAACTTCTATTATAGATTACATGATAGTGGAGTGTTTTATTTTTAACCAAGTTTATGATTTCTACGCGGAAGAACGTGTGGAAAAAGGCACCCAGATTGACCACTTGCCCCTCGTGTTTCCTCTAAAGGCACTGATCGTTTGCTGAGCATGAAGGAAATGCACACCCTACACCCAACCCAAGTAGAGAGCGTGTAGAAAGCTGCACTCATTTACAGGAAATAAACACATTGCGTCCATTAAGTTTTGCAAAAACATCAGGCCATAGAAGACCCAGTGCTTTACTTTGAATCTATAGTTGCAAAACTTTGGACAAGCTATATGAGGTGTGGAAGTACCAGTACAGGAAGCCTTCCTTCACACATAATCATGCCCCTATGTTCGATGACCAATGCAGCGGAAGGGTGAAGACCTGCTATAGGGACCAGTGCAGGTCCACAATTTCACTTGAAAAGGGAATATTGAAAAACTGCTTTAAACAAAATACGAGCACACAGTGAAAAAGTGGGAATGCTGTCTGCTCGGTGGTAGCCGCTAATGATGTTAAGTTATTTTGGAAACTGGTTGCTAAGGGATGGGAGAGTAAAGGAGGGCGCCTGAAGGATCCATATCACAACCTAGGTGGGTGCCACATTCCAAGACCTTTTCTTTGACAGACAGCGGGAGATGTATCTCGTCCCAGGGAATCACTCCAACAACATATCGTTCTCTTAGGAAGAAATTGTTATAGCCATTGACCAACTAAAACGTGGCAAAGCCGCAGGCCAAGATGGCCTGAAGTCGGCCATTTTATTTGCTTTCCTGAATGGTGATCACTGATCCTGGGTAAGCTTATTGAGGCAATTATTGAGACGGCCAGGGTCGCGGCATCAGGGAGGTGTAGTATAATTGTCCAAGTGCATTGTTATAGGACAATCTTATAACTAGACATGCCAGGCCAGATTTATTCAAAAGGCCTCTTGGCTAGACTTGAAGAATGGGTTGCAGGGGTATTCTGCAGCCAATACCAGTGGCTTTCAGACCTGGTTTTAGCACAGTGGACCACTGTTTGGTCCTGAACACAATTATTGATAAATATTGCAGAGCTTGAGGCAGAGAGGGGGGGGGGTAGCCTATATCCAGCATTCTTAGACTTAGAAAAGACAGTTGACTACATCAACCGGAATATTCTGTGGTGTAAACTGAATGCCATTGGGACGCAGCTGTGGTTGTTAAATTTAGTCCAAATTTGTTATGTGGACACCTTGACCTCAGGCATCCCAGGACAGGCTCCAATACCCTTTATTTCTCAGTATCAAGGGGGTTAAGCAGGGCTGTCCACTCGCCCTTTGTTATTCATGTCATTCCTGTCGGATCTTGACCCAAGCAAGTCAGGAAAGAAGGTATTTCCTCCTACTCTTTGAGGAACCTCAATGATAGTGTTCTCCTTTATGCAGATGATACATTTATTTTAGTGTTAACCCCAGGTGGGCTCGACCAAGGGTTCCACTATGTCAACAATTACCTGGCCAACAGGCTAAAAGGGCTCCTACGGTTTTACGTTTTTGTATGGGGCACTAAAACTCAATAAGCGCTTGGAAGTATTCAAGCTAAACCTGTCCTCTATGATTCTGTATGGATGCCAAACCTGGGGCCATGATAGTTGCACACCTCTGGGGTCTGTCCAGAATGATATCTTATGACAGTAGCTGTGTTGGCCATCTGTCACTCCAAACTGTGCCTTGACTACAGAGTTAGGGATACAGAGTATAGAATCCCTAGCGCCTGGACTAGATTTCTAATTTATTTTACAAGGCAATTGGGCCTCTCAGAAAATCCCAACACAGCTGCAGGGCTGCTAGAGATTGAGGCCTCTGATACAGGAATCAGTATTACTGGTATAGGCGAGGCTCCAGTCTCTGGGATCATTTGATTGACTACAGTAGGGATTATACTACCCTATGCACCCTAAACCAAGTCAAAGCAGCCGTTAAAGTTTGGGCCAGTAAAAGGGCATTGGAGTCCGAAGTATGAATTATCCAGTCTCTACCCTCATTGAAAACACATGCAGACTTGAAGGAGCATACGTTGAGATTAGGGCCCATTGGCAAAATAAAATCACTGACTAGTAGGAGGTTGCTGCTAATGGCTCGACTGAATCAACTCCCTCTCAACAAGCGCACGAGCTGGCAGAATGGCTCATATAGATGTTCTGGCAAAAGGCAGTGCAATGAAGACTTGGTACACCTTTTACTGATTTGCCCCCGCTATCGAAACGAGTGGAAGAAATGCTTAAAACCTTAGTTTTTGAGACACTCTATCAAATCAAGTGTTGAAGCTATATCATTTTTAATTAATTGTGATGATCTATTGTTTTTACATGACTTTGTTGAGTTTATAGAAATTGCTTTACGTCTTAGATCCTATAAAGATTATGGTATTGGAAAGCTGGGCCTAATATGATTATGAACAAGGTTGTGTATCCATTGTAATAACTAAAAAACAATGTGATACTACAATCTTTATTGATTTTTTAGCGAACGATGTACTGGGTTTTTAGCCTAGTGATGTTTCTTTTCTCATTGTTTTGTATGTGTATTAATACTATTGTTAATGGAGAAATTAAAAGAATTGTCAGTTCCTTTTATTTTGCCACAGTCCTTCTCCTTCATCACAGTCCTTCTTTCCTCAGTCTTTCGATATCACAGCTCTTTTCCTTCACCCAGAAAATCCTTCTCCTTCATCAGTCTTTCTCTATTGTATTCTTTCTCCTTGAACACAGTTATCTTCCTTCACAGTCCTACCCCTTCATTAAATCCTTCCAATTTTTCAGTTTATCATCACCATCTTTCTCCTTTTTTAAAAAATGTTTTTTTTAAATTTATTTTATTACCAACACACCAAACATTACAACTTTGAGGACATGTGCATACAAGTCTGCTACATTACGTTTATCCATCAAACATTGCGGTCCTCCCCCCACCCCTTTAACTAGAGCCCCTATTTCCGTGCCGACCGCCAACGTATCTCATGTTACTCGCTCGTCTCCTTCGTATCATCCTCACTGAGGCCCGCCTGGGGAGTATCTGCCATTGTGATCACCAGTTGCCTCCATTCTATCAGGGGTCCCACTTCTTCCTCCCCTCCTCTGCTGATTTCATCATACCAGACTGTTGTTTCTGCGTTTGCCCATTTCAGGAGGTCCGCCCACCGCTATTCTGGAGCGCCGGGCAGCCTTCCAGCACATTGCGGTTCTCCGTTTGGCCAGGATGTAGGCCAGGTCTTTCATTTTAATAATGTGGTTCAGGTTGCGTGGCCTAGCGAACACCCCCAGCATACATGCCCATACCGACTCCACCTGCAATACAATCCCCTTCTCTGCTAAGCGTAGCTTAATCTCTGTCCAGAATCTACCCACCTCCGGGCAAGCCAAGAACATATCTATCAGCCCAGCTTCCACCTCCCCACACCGTGGGCACATTTGTACAGGTGGGTTCCCAAACCTGGCAATCCTACTGGGGGTCATATATGCCCTATGGGTGACGTATAGCTGTATCTGCTGGAGCATTGCGTTGCGGGACACCTTCTTGTGGTACCTTTGGACTCTGACCCATTGTCCATCCAGCAGGGGTTCACCCACCTCCTCCTCCCAATCACGCCTTAGTTGCAGCACCTCCTTACCCACCCTGGTCATCACTATCTCGTATATGCGAGATATTTCATGCCCACCCTCCGAAATATCATACATTGTCTCAATAGCCGTATCTGGTTGCTCGGTGAGCACTTCCGCAGGCCATCTGTCCTGCACCCGTTTGATGACTCTTATATGAGTAATGTGTTGGCCTATGTGCACCCCGGTATCTTCCATCAACTTTCTGAAGTCTAGTGCCTCACCCTCTTGCCATACATCCCCAAGCGTCACCAGCCCCATCGGTTCCCAATATGTACGGATCGCTATTGTCAATTGCGGGTCCTCCCCGCATACCGCTATCAACGGCACCTGCGGGGAGCATGGGGTTGGGATTCCCACCACCTGCCACGTTCTGTTCCAGATTTCCCGGCCCAGTGTCAAGATTCTTGCCCTCACCTGCACCTTACATTTTGGCAACCACACCACCTCCCTCAAGTAGTAAGGGGCGGAGTCCTTCTACAAAAGCCTGGTTTCAGCGGTCTCCTCCTCGCACAACCATCTAGCCACATACTGAAGCTGCCCTGCCAGATAGTATAGCTCGAAATTCGGTAAGTTTATGCCCCCTTTGTCACTCAGGTTTTGTAGCTTCCAAAAGGCCACCCTATTTCTGGAGTTGTGCCAGATAAAGCCCTTGCATAAACTGTGGAGTTTCCCGAAAACCCGTTTGGGGAGCATATATGGAATGTTCATAAAGAAATGCAGTAGTCTCGGCAGGACCACCATCTTGATCAGCGCCGCCCTACCCATCATGGCTAGGAGCAGCCTAGACCAGAACCCCATGGTGTTCTTAATGCCTGCCACTGCCCGCTCTGTGTTGTATTTGTGTTCGTCCTCGGCCGAGTGGTAAATATCGATACCCAGGTATCGAAAGGTCCCAGTCTGCCAAGGTATCGGCAGGACCGGTAACTGTTTCGGTAGGACCTTTCTGTATCTCCCCAAGGGGAACATGCTCGATTTCCTGGGGTTCACTGCTATGCCCGAGAGGGTGGCATAATATTCCATCACCTCCAAGATATATTGCAAGTTTTCTTCTGGGAAGCGCAGGTATAGCAGGATATCGTCCGCATATAGTGATGTATAGTGATGTAAGGTGCGTCCCTCCCTTTGTGGGAATACCGATCTCCCCATACTGTTGTCTGAGGCAGATAGCCAGCGGCTCTAGAGCGAGGATATACAACATAGGCGACCAGGGGCAGCCCTGTCTCGTGCCCCTACTGAGCTGCCACCTGTCTGAGATTATGGCGCCGGTTTTAACCCTAGCGATTGGGGAGCTATAAATAATTCTATCCCACCTCAGGTACCCTGGCCCCATGCCATATTCCCTCAGCCCTTCCAGCAACCACAGCCACCTCACCGAGTTGAATGCCTTAATGGCATCCAACGAAACAATCGCCATTTCGCCCGGGTCCCTTTCTGTCTGCTCAATTATGTGGTGGCGTCGCCTGTGATTGTCGGTTATATTCCTGCCTGGGACGTACCCTGTTTGATCGGGATGGATCAGTTTCCCTATGACACGTTTAAGCCTGTTTGCCAACACAGCCGTAAGGATCTTGTTGTCCTGGTTTAGCAGGGGTCGGTAGGATCCGCAGTCCGAGCTTGGTTTACCTGGTTTTAAAGCGGGATTATCACCGCCTCTCTGAGAGACTCCGGCAGCCTCCCTTGTTCAAACGCCTCGTTTAACATGGCGAGCAGCGGGGGGAGCACCTCCTGCTTGTACATCTTATAGAATTCACTCGGGAGCCCATCTGACCCCGGGGCCTTGCACGTTGGTGGGTGCTGCACCACCATCTCTAGTTCTTCGAGAGTGATTGGGCCATCTAGATCCTCCCGTTCCTGGTCACTAAGCGTAGGCAATCCTATGTCCTCCAGAGTTTCCTGGGTCTCTAAGAAACCCCTCATTGACTCCTTCTTGGGTATCCCAGCTATGGCCATCTTCATCCTTTATCTCCCTGATCACTGAACGCGGCCTTTCATTCTTGTATTGCCACGCCAGCAGCCTGTTCGGTTTATCTCCCCCCGCATGTTGCCTTTCAATGTGTCTTTTGTAGTTTAGCTTGCAAAGCCTGTCCCAGTGCCCACTGCTAGCCTGCTGGAGTAGGTCTGCCCTTGCCGTATCTTCCTGTGAGGTACTACCCTTCTGTATTATTTCTTCCAGCTCCCTCTCTGTCTCCTGTAGTTCCCTCTCTATGCCCCCTTGGAGCCCCTTGGACTTAGATATGGCCAGGCCCCATACTACCACTTTGAACGCTTCCCATAGGGTTCCCCCTGATTGCACACTACCAGTGTTAATGTCAAGTACTCAGTAATAGCCTCCCTTAGATCCTCTCGGAAACCTGAGTCCTGCAAAGCCTCAGCTCTGAGTTTCCACGTCGGGATTCTAGCCCTGGGGGGCTGATGCCTCCACTCCACCACCAAGGGGGAGTGGTCCGAAAGCACTCTGGGCTTATATTCCGAACCTGTCATTTCCCCAGCCATCCCAGAGGTCACAAACATATAGTCCAGTCTAGTGTATAGGTTGTGGGGGGCTGAGTAATGCGAGTACTGCCTATCCCCCTGATGCAGCAGTCTACATATGTCGTCTAGCTCAAAGCCCCACAGGAGGGCCAATAGTGCCTTTGCTGCAGGGGTGGGTCTCTCTAGTTTCTTATCAGACCTGTCCATCTTGGGGTCTAATGTGCAATTGAAGTCGCCTCCCCAGATGGTGGCACTGCCCAATAGGGGGCTAATTTTGTCATATATGGCCCTATAGTAAGCTGCTGTGTCCTGGTTGGGAGCATATGTGGTTACGATGCTCACCTCCCTATTCTCCTACATCCCCCGCACCACTAGCATTCTTCCATCTGGGTCTGGCATGGATTGCAGCAGCTGGAATGGTACATGAGGTGCTACCCACGTGACCACCCCCCTCGCACACGCCGAGTATGTAGCTCCCGTGGTGGTCCCCCTCCACTTTCTCTTAACTAGCTCTAGTTTGTCCCCGGTGAGGTGGGTCCCATGTAATAATGCTATATCTACTTTCAGCCTTCTCAGGTACATCATCACTTTATTCCTTTTCAGAACACTGTTGAGACCACTCACATTCCAGGTTACAATTCTGAGACTATCCGTAACCATGCGAGGTATGTAGTGACTCCCCCCTCCCCGGGTCACTGTTCCAGTCCGGATCAGCCTGGAATTGGGCTCGTACCCCTCCCTCTCCCAACTTAAACTCCCCAACTAGCCCGTCCACCTCCCCCAACTCAACTGTTCCCCACTGCACACTTCCCCTTCCAGCCCACCCCTCAACCATGCCCCAACTAATGCCCAACTCCATCCCTGGATCTCAGGCTCCCCTGCGTTTGGTCCCACCTCGAAGTGCCGAGGTCGGGAACCCGGCAGGGTGTCACCAATATTTGGTGACCTAACTAACGTCCTAACTGTTGGGGTTAAGAGTGCTCCTTACTTGTCCCCTGTTAATTCCCATGATACGTTGTGCATTCTCCTTATCACAGTAGAATTTGAGGCCCCTGAAAATCAACACATCTCTACACTGTATTATAATCAAGTCCCAGAGTCATAATATGTACAGCACCTCGGTCCCGTGATCGGGCATCACTTGTCTGTATCATCCTTCTTCCGGCTGTCCGCTCCCTCCGGACAATTTTGGCTGTCCAACCATACTGTCGCATCCTCCGGACTCTCGAAAAACAAAGTTTTGGATCACCTTCAGCTTGGCTGGGTACATCAGCATGTAACGCATCCCCATCTCACGCAATCTCCACTTCACCGTCCCGTAGTTCAGCCTCCGCCTCTGCACTTGGAGTATATAGTCGGGATACGCCGAGATGGTCGCAGAGGCTCTTTGTATGGTGCCCCCCTTCTGGAAATATTCCAGTATCTTCTCTCTGTTCCAGTAGTTCAATAATTTGGCGATTATTGGCCTTGGGGAGGTTCCAGGGGGGGGGTTTCCTCGTTAGCGCTCTGTGTGCTCTCTCCACCACGAAGCCTTGCTTGAAGACCCCAACTCCCATTTCCTGCAACAGCATATTTTCAACAAAGTCTGTCGGGTTAAGGCCTTCTTCCCCCTCCGGAAGACCTACTATGCGCACATTGTTCCTTCGGGCGCCCCCTTTTGCTTCCTCCGCCCTGTTCTCCAAGTTGCTCACCCGCTGCCTCAGGATGTGGATCTCTGAGGCGTAGAGGTCCGGGCTGTCGTGTTTATGGCCACTTCTTTATCCAACTCATCTGTGCCTTCCGCCATTTTCCGCACATCCAGTCTGAGCAAGTTGACCTCCTCCTGTACGGCGCCGATTTTGTGCTCCAGCGCTGCCTTAAGTTCGGCAGTGGTTGCCTCTAGCTTGCTTTCCCAAGTGGCCTTCAGGTCTGCAATTGCTTCCAGGATCTGCCGGTCAACGCGCGTCGGAGTGGTGTCCTCTGGTGGAATCTTGTCCTTTGGTCTCGCCCCCTCCGCCTGTTGCGGGGTCTTGGTGTAGTCTTCCATTGTGGGCTGCTGCCCCTTGGATTTGGGGAGTTTGGATGTCATCCTGCCGTCAGGCATCCCCCAGTTTAGGGCGAGGTCAGCTGGCCCCCAGCCACGTTGACCAGAAGGGCTTGCAGTCTTCCTAAACAGCCACCGGGCTAGCCATACGTTGGGGGCCCCTTGTCGGCCTCAGCTGCCTCTCAGTCTCAGGCACTTCACGTTGTCGCTTGGGCGGTTTTCCCGGCTGACAAAGGGTGCTTCCCCTCAAGGCGCGCAGCAAGCCCTCCTTCTCAGTCTTCCCATTCCTTTGTTCGGCAAGCTCGCAGAGCCGCCATCTTTGATCCGAGCGTCGTCCTCCGCCACCAGCACAATTTCCGCGATAGCTGCTCTAATACTCGCTGGATTTTGAGCAGAGTTCCATCATTCGATGCAGCTAGTGTTCCCACCGGCTTCGGGCTATTTCAGGTAACGAATGTTCAGGGTTAAGGTTCCCATGCACCCACGGATCATTACGGATCAGCAGGAGACACTCAGAAGCACGTTTTACGCCATGGCTGGTTGGCCACGCCCCCTCACCACATCTTTCTCCTTCATCACAGTCCTTCTTCATAATCGTTCCCATTCATCTCAGTCCATCATCACTAGCTTACTCGTTCATCAGTCCTTCTCCTTTTATCAGTCTTTCAGCATGCTACTTCTACTTCATCGCCATCCTTCTCCTTTATCACTCCTTCTGCTTCATCTGAGTCTTTCACCTTTGTCATAGTCCCTCTTCTTTTGTCAGCCCTTGTCCTTCATGGCAGGCCTCCACCATCACAGTCCATCTACATCAGTACTTCATTACAATGCTTCCCATTTGTCACAGTCGTTCATCACAGTCCTTTTCCTTTGTCACAGTCATTCCTCACAGCCCTCCCCTTTGTCCTTCCCCTTCATCACAGTCCTTTACCTTCATCAGAGTCTCCATCACAGTCATTCACCTTCGTCACAGTTGTATTTCATCACAGCTTAACCCTTTCTAATAGGCCTTCATCCTTATTGGACTGTCTCACGCACAGTGTCCGTCAGAGCCTCTATTGCTTTAATTTTCTTTTCTCACCCCAGCACCTCGATAGGCCCTTCTTTTAATTGCTCTGTCACGCTTTCTCTTTCCTTGTTTTCGCTTCCTTTCAGCCTGTTGAGGGGAAAATGGAGAATGAAAAGACTAAGGCCTCATCAGGAGGTTGGCAGTATCCCAGCGATAATTGCGCCGGGATACCGCCAATGCAATTAGAGTCACTGCTACAATTTGCGTTGCAAGAGTAGTGGCATAGCTGCAGTTCCACATTCCCCTGGGTCCACTGGACCCAATGGGTGTGGGGGTGCTAATAGCGTCAAACATTCTCTCTCCGCCGGTGCATTCACCTCAGGCTCAGAGGTGGAGGTGAATGCGTTCTGGCAGGGCCAAACTCGCGATTGGACCAGCCCTTAAATGCAGTGGTATACGTGTTATGAAGGGCTGTATGGGGAGTTTGGAAGGGGCTGGACACTGAAACCATAACATGTGACTAATGCATGGGATTATGGATCTGTTAGTGGTAGTTGCACATATTGCTACTGGGTAACTTGCTTGGTTTGTAGGGTTTGATGTATGTCTGGAACTAAAGCTCTGTTATTAAGTGCGACACTTAGAGGAAATGACTGAGTAGGGTAGCTGCTTAAGGTGTCCTTGAGGTAAATGTTAAGGTATGAATGCCGCTCAAATATTTGAAGCCAGAAGCGGGCATGTGGCTTTCAAGCTATCGGATCTTCCTTGCTTCAGTTATACCTCGCATGATTACATGAATGATGAGGCCCTCTCTTCATGGGCATAGCTGGTAAACTGCTACTTGGCACAGCTGATCTTTCTCATCTGGAGCCCAACAGTAGTTAGGAAGCAGTTCATGCCTTCACACATATGGTCCAATATCATGCATTCTCTTTCGGAGTGATGCGGTTTTACGTTTTATTCAGTACATTGTTAGGAGTTAAACCGTTCTGTGGGACATTGTTTAGATCGCTGGATAATTGGAACATGAATGTTTGTTTTAACATTATTGATCATTCCACGCTGGAAGGCACACAGGCCAAACACATTTGAGGGGCATTCACTGCAGGCTGTGCATGCTGCAGGCTTCATGCCTTTGCTGCCGAACTAAAATGTTAGAAGCATTTAATCAGTCAGCAGAGGCAGTTTGCCTAATAAAATTCGCATGATAAGAGGCCCTTCAGCTTGTATGTTTTTTGAGCTGCATTTGTTCCATATGGGTGCAACACAAATTCATACCTCTACATGTAAAATGCAATGAACTGCAAAAGCCATAACTATTCGCTTTGTTTGCCATGGTCATGTTTCTGACAGTACTATACATTGGTGAATTTAACAACATGTGGTTTGACACCACTCTTGCATGTGCTGGATTCATTTGTACTGTACAGTCATAGGAGTGTAATACATAGTCCTGAAGAAAAGCATCCAACACATTAATAGTTCATTTAATAATTATTTCCAGATTTGAAAACAGAGCACCAATGCCTTTGCACTCGGTCTTGCCTATTGTGGAGTAAACATGCGGACTAATGCTATTTTGTTGTGTCTATTATTTAGCATCAACTCCATTATTCTAGCATTCAGCATAAGATAATGGGCCTCATTACGACCTTGGCGCTAAGTGAAAAACGATGGCGGTAAATGGTTACCGCCATCGTTTACCGCCAGGGACGATTATGACCCGTGACCGTTAACTACGATGCCATTAGCGCCATCGTAGTTAACGCTGCCGCTAACTGCACCAAGGGAGCGCGCACGCGACCTCCCACACCGTACTTAGCGCCATGGCGGTAAGGTACGCGAATGCCGACCCGAGCGGACATGCACCTAACTCCATCACCCAGGCCGTTAAGTACCTTACCGCCATGGTGCTAATTACGCCATCGCGAACCAACCGTAAAGGGACATGTAACGTGAATGCAGCTGCCACAGGTGCACAGAAACAGCACAGGTGAAGGCAATACAGACTCAGGAAGTACAAAAAGTGCACACCCTACCCCTTCCCACACCCAGTCACACTCCACAATGATACCAATACGACTAGCAATGTTGGGGCTGGAGGACCTGATAGCAATGCGAGTGCTACAACTGCAGCAACAACAACAACAACAACAACAACAGGCTGCACGGAGGAGACGCAGGAGGAGAAGGAGGGCAAGGCAGGGCCAGCTAGCCCCACCAGCACAGCCAGTGGCACCACGCAGGCAGCCCCCAATCCCACGCATCAGAGCCAGTCCATTCAACCTCACTGCAGAGCAGATCCATACCCTGTACCGTTTGGACGGGGACACCATTACCGCCATCGTAGACATGACACACAACGACATCGTCAGCATGATAGAAAGTCCAACCGCCATCCCACCCCTACTGAAGGTAGTGTCTGTACTCCACTTCCTGGCCACAGGCACCTATCAGCACACAGTGGGGCACTTGCATGGAATCTCACAACCATTATTCTCACGTACGCTCATCCAAGTGCTCGATGCCCTCCTCAAGCACACAGATGACCACATCTCATTACCACGGACTGCCCAGGAGATTGCAAACACCAAAGTGGGATTCCATGCACTAGCAGGCATACCTGGTTGCATTGGTGCCATCGACTGCACCCATGTGGAATTGGTTGTTCCACGTGCCATGGAGGTACCGTACCGCAACCGGAAACAGTACCACTCAATTAACGTGCAAATGGTCTGTGACTCCAACAAGATCATCACACATTGTTGTGTCCGATTCCCCGGATCAACCCATGACGCAATGGACCAGAGGAACTCCACAATACCACGCTACATGGAGCGACATGCAGGCCCAAGATCCTGGCTACTCGGTGAGTCCAATGTCATGACCATGGAAATGTGAAGTGGGTAGGTGAATGACGTACCGATGCATACTCCACCTGGCTGAAAGGGGGGGGAGAATGATGCATACTCCACCTGGCTGTGAGTAGCAGAGAGAACGGAGATAGATGATACCCTAGAGCAACCCAGACTCCACCCAACGCCAGTAAAGCCAATACCCAATGTATGCAGCCCTCCCCTGTGAATGAGGCCGTGCCCCAACCATGACACAACCATCTGCATGTGCATTTTACCAAATCAGACCCCATTGCCAACAATGAAGAACACCTAAATGCACCAAACACCATCAACCGACAGGCCTGTCCCCCACAACTGACCACGAAGGAGGCACATGACGGACAGAAACATCAACACACCATTACACAGACAGCAGGGCCCCCAAAATGGCCCTGTCCACATCACCATCGCTCACTGGGGCCATGATGAGGCGCACAGAAATGTTGCAATGATGTGCGCATTGCCATTACACTACATGTGCCAGGCCAACTAACCAAACGGCATGAACGGACACAGTGGATGGGCACTCACAATGCACTCCACCCCACTGCATACATTGGGTGATGGCATGCAAGACAGGCCATGGGAGACATGAGCATATACTTGTTGCATTGTGTGAATTGATCAGTGCATGTAGGAGTGATCCAAAGTAACAGTTGGATACAAGCCATGGTGGCACATCATGTTTTTTGTCATACGTCATGACTGACACATACAATCTCGCCCAAATACAGGTGATGCAGGCTATCCCCTGAAGAGGTGGCTCCTTACACCAGTCCGGAACCCGCAGAACCAGCACGAGGAGGACTTCAACCGTGCACATACACGTACCCGTGTGGTCATAGAGCAAACATTTGGCCTATTGAAGGCACGGTTCCGATGCCTCAGCAGGTCTGGTGGTGCACTCCTGTACCGCCATGAGAAGGTGGCAAAGATCGTCATGTCATGTGTCATGCTACACAATATGTGCGTCAGACGGAATGTGCCCCTGCCCCCTGACGCAGAACTGCAACCACCTGACGATGAGGATGAGGAGGGTGCAGATGGGGCGGCACCCTATGGAGGAGGCGATGCCCAGGAGGGGCGTGCAATGCGCCAAACTATCATCGACCACTGCTTCTAACACACACGGCTGGTGTGTACCACATGGAGACTGCACTTGGGCCACTGTGTGTTCCTGGGACATGCACACTGTGGACTGTACACCAATAAAGCACACATATGCAATGAAAAAGTCGACACAATTCATTTTGGAGAAGCAAAAAGTGTATTTCGGAGATAACATGTCGTGGCACACCCCCTCCCCCCTCCCCCCTGAATACCCCAACACACCCACTCCCCCCTCCCCCCTCCCCCCTGAATACCCCAACACACCCCCTCCCCCCTCCCCCCTGAATACCCCAACACACCCACTCCCCCCTCCCCCCTCCCCCCTGAATACCCCAACACACCCACTCCCCCCTCCCCCCTCCCCCCTGAATACCCCAACACCCCCTGTGAACAAGTGGCTGATGTATTATTGCACCGGGCAGGCACTATTGGCAGCCCCCTCTCCCAGACCCCGGGGCACCCCTGCCTGTGCTCCGCAGGTTCCTGCCTGATCGGCGGACGGGGCTGCTCGGGGTGGAACTGGCAGCGGAGGATGTGCTTGGCTGCTCAGTTGGATGCATGTCCCGAATTGAGCGTGCAAGCTCAGACAGCACGCACCGCATGGCAGCAAGTTCGGCACAAATGTCCTTTGTGGAGGACTGCATGTCAGCCCTCAGGGTCTCGGAGGTTTGCACCATCGCTGCCCTCAGGGTCTCGGTGCTTTGCACCATCGCTGCCCTCAGGGTCTCGGTGCAGTGTTCCATTGATGCCCTTGCATCCCCACATTCCGTGACATGCTCATTAAGGAGCAAGGAGAGTTGCTGCTGGCAAGTTATGGTCTCCTCCAGGCTCTGTCGTTCCCTCTGTGCCATGCCTATTGCCTGTGGTGTGTCCATGGGGCTGCTCCCCTCCTGCAGACTTACAACAGGGCTTGGGGGGGATGGCCAATCGTCATCATCGATTTGCACCTGTGTGGCATCCTCATGTGGGCTGGTTTGGGACAGGGTGGGGGATTGGAGGTGGGCAGTGGGGGGTCCCACATCAGTATCCTCTGCATCCCCTGCATCACTGTCTGAGCAAGCTGGCATGGCAGCAGTTACCCCCATAGTGCTGCTTCCTGCTGAACCTGTCCCCTCTGTGGGAACCATTTGTGGGATGTTTACTGCTTCTGCTGCAGCTACCTTGCTACCTGCTGGGGTGCCGGTCAGTGGCCTGTCCTGTTGTCTGGCACCGGCTTTTGGCTGCTGTGGTGTTTCTTTAGCTGCAGCAGAGGTGGAGGGTTGTAGTGTTGGCCCTGTGGTCCTGGCCCTCTTGACAGGTGTGGTGTCAGGTGTGTCCTCATCATCGGGTTCTGAGTTTGAGCCTGTGGTGGAGCAAAGGAGGAAGAGTGTTATTGATGGGTCTGCGTACATTGCGCGTGCATCGTGATGGTTGACATCATTTGGGTTACTAGATGCGGCACATTTGAGGCAGGGGCATACAGGTTGTCTCACTTTTGCGTGGAAGTAGCATGGAGGTATGTGGGTGCCTGCAGTTAGGGTGTGCATACTGCATGCGTACTGGGTGGAGGTCAGATGTGGCTCTAGGCAGTGCCCTGCTGATGTGTTGCATTTACACTATAGGGTAACATTGGGCTTCACATGAATGGACTTCAGTGACTCTAGCATGGCTTCATTTGAGGCACCTACCTGCATCGCCTGATGCCGGTGCTCCTCGCTCCATCCCTCCTACCCCTTCAATGGACTCCATCCCGATTGTTGAGGCGCATATTTCTTCCCAGGGCTGTAGTTTGATTGGGGACTCAGATCCTCCCCCGGTCGCCATGCCCATGTTGCGGTTCGCCGAGAGGATGCTCCTGACGCGGAGCCGGAGATCGTCCCAGCGCTTCCGGCACTGCCTTGCGTTGCGGGGGACGGTCCCTACCGCACTAACCCGCTGGGCAACTAAGGCCCATATGGCCTTCTTCTTCACAATAGCCGGCCGGGTCATCTGTGTGGAAAAGACCACAGCGGAATTCTCCTGTAGGGTCTCAGCAAGTATGTTGAGCTCCTCCCTTGTGAACCGGTCTTGCCGCTGCCGGTCACAGGCTTTTCGGACAGATTTAGGCATTTTCGAGCAGGGAAATGGGTGGGTATTGGTTTTTGCAGGGTCTCAGGGTCAGATGTCGAGTGGTTGCGGAGGATGCCGATGGATTGTGTTTTTCAAGATGGCCGCCGTGCTCTTTCCCGTTCCGGCGCGATGGCGCTACTTCCGGTTCCGCTTATTTACGGTGACCGTAAAGTACGTTGACCGCTAATTACGGTCACCGCTAAGTACGGTGACCGCTAAGATGGATGGCGGAAGTGTACCTAGCGCGGCGGACGACGCCGGTGAGTGCCGTTTTGGGGTCATTTCCGCCATCGCGTACTTTACATTACCGCCATGGCGTAATGCTCGTGCCCGATGGGTCGGAATGAGCCGCACTTTACGCCATCGGGCAAAGCCGTAAACGCTATTTACGCCATGGCGGTAATGTCCGATACTTACCGCCAAGGTCGTAATGAGGCCCAATGTGTCCACGCATTGGGGATGGCGCAGAGAATGGTGGAGTGAAAAGTCATCAATGGAAACAGACATCATTTTGAGTTCAGGCTGCCTGGCTTTCCATCGGTGGAATTTTGGTGGAAAGTTGGAAAGTTGGAGTCATCTGCGCCATTCCGCCGCTCCCCATTCATGGGAAATATTTTGATGTTGGAACGCCAGATAGTCTAAACTCAAAGGGCCCCCTTTCTCCACAGGCGGTATACCTGCAGCTTTTCATCCCAGCATACTCGAAATCACCCCAGTAACAGCTCTGAGGCAGGGCTTCAGCATGTTAAAGGAAAACTCCTGTTTATGGTAAAATCAGAACAGAATTTCAGTGACAGCAGAAAAACCATACTTGTGGAAAGAGCAGAAAAATGAGAAGAGCAACTATTGTCATGCTTTCATGCAGACTTGGGGAAACACCACAGATCTAAAAGGGCAACAATGTATTGCATGGGCGTGGTCAAATAGGAAAGACGCATTGCAGACAGGTTATGCGAGTAGGGTAGTCCCTGGGCTTGCCATATTTTATAGCATGAGAGTAGGGTAGTCCCTGGGCTTGCCATATTTTATAGCATGACGGTGCCGACTTGGGCTCACCAAATTCAGTGGCTACCATAGGCCTGACTAGGATCTACAATATACTTTGTTTTAATGATAAAGGCACTACTTTCCCAGAGGTAGTCTCACAGGAAAGGTCATGCTTGAGAATGGACAATTGCTCAATGAATTTGCAAAGATGTCTATTCAAAATAAATGTCTCAGGAAAGAAGAAATTGATGGGCCCTTACGTTGGATGTGCAACTAGTTGGAACAGTTGTTTTAGTACAACATAGTAGAGCAGGGGTCTGCAACCTGTGTCTCTTCAGAGTATTTTGGAACAAGATTTGTGTGATATCGCACCATTGATTATGCTATCTAGAGCTAATAGGACTGGTGATCCAGCAGCCAAGCTGAGAGCCATGGGGGTTTGTGTTTGCTTCCGTTTGCTCTAGTGAGGATCTGATGTTCTGTGTTCCACTCTGAACAAATTCTTTAATCTGTATCCTGTGATAAATCGGATGGTATCATCACTCCTTTCACCTACCTGATCCTGACCCTTGGGGAGGCTATATGAGGGAGGATCACATAGGGGAGACAGCCTCCGAGAGAGTAACATGACATCATTGGACGAGGCATGGTATCCCCCTTTTTCTTTTGAGGATATCCCATTCATGCCCAATGCCTTAAGGAAATATTGTCATACCGCCCCTCATCCACCTAGGAAGGGTACCGAAAATCTTTTTACAATATCTATATGCAAGCTGTCACAATCGGACTTGCCTTTTAAGACTCATGAAAACACCTTCTCAGACTCCACCTGCAAGTCATTCAGAACTAACTTGCCCTTAAAGATCACTGAGAACACTTACCCAGACTTTATATGCAAGTCTTCAAGAATAGACTTCCATTCCCATAAATATGAGAATACTGTGATGAAGAAGATGAGCAGAATAATGCAGATCTATGGAGGCCAAGAGCACAAGCTATGCTCTAGTTGTTGCGAGCGCATACCTGCGGCTGGGCAATTTAAACAAGCGAAGCAGCAGAAAGAGGGGCGTTGCTGGCGGGAGAACGCTGCTCATATAGGTATTGACAGAGAGACCGTGGGGCTGGATAGTGCTCCATGGATCCAACCGGCTCGTCGTCTAGGAAAAGGGAAGCTGACCGCGAGCAAAAACATGCTGCGGGAATGCCAGAAGCCGACGGAAGGCTTCTTGGCATTTGCAGGTGTTAGACCTCCTTACCGAAGCCCAAAACAGCCCTGCGGAAACCACGAGAGGCAGCGAAGCCGAGAAGCAAAGGCGGCGAGAAGGAAGGAAATGCTGAATGACTGCCACCGGCTTACTACAGGATAAAACAAATACACCAGCAGGAGTCGGTGAGTCCACCCAAGGGAAGTAGGGACACCGGGTCATATTGGCAGCCATGCCAAACCGGAATAATTATTGATGAAGCACATGAAAGAGAACGAGCAAGGGCGCATTGCTTTAAAGGGGAGAACAGAACCAGTATAAGAGACTTTCAAGTTTGTGAGTGTATGTGATACACATATAAAAGAAGCCATGGCAGTATAGTGTACCAGGCAGTCGCTACACAAGATAAAGCAAATATGAGAGACTATCAAGTGTGGAAGTGTTAACAGAGCCCACATGCACGAGAAAAGCAGTGCCCGGAGAGTATACCAGGCAAATTAAAGGTGCACAGAAAATATATATATAAGAAAAATCCTGGCAGGAGAGTATACCGGGCAGATGCAAGTTGCAATTTTCCTCGGTATGTTGTAGATCCATGTTGCTCCTTGGGTGAGGCCATTTAATGTAACTTATTTACCACTGATGAGGGTGTGACAGGGTTCAGTTCTTTCTCATTGCCTACTATAATCATGCCACATACTTTTCACAGTGCCACCCTGAGTTGCTAAGTCCTTCTTATATTCATGCATGCAGTAATGTGGGCCATCCATAGCCTAAGAAAAGACGGGTAGCCCCATCACTCATTGACACCTGGGGAAACATATAAGCACCATAAAAAATAACAAGATGGTGTCACACTGGAAACCAATGTAATAATATCAATTATTAGTACCTGGTGGGGAGGGGGGCTTGCCTTAGGCATCCCAGCCAATGAGGAGGCTCGGAGCAGGGGCATTACCATACAGTAATCCTGCCGCTCCGAGCCTCCTCAGGGTTACAGGCCACCATCTTTCTGGTCCTGTGGTGGGAACAGTAGTGTTCCCAGCGTGTCCGCTCCCAATCTGCAACACACTTTCATGGAAAGGGAGAAGAGACTATATAGTCCTTTCTCACCCGATCAATGGTGGCCATCTTCTTTGCTTTTCTTTTTCTCACTGATTACTGTTATTACCTGTGGTACTAATAGCACTTTTCTTTTTCTCACTGATTACTGTTATTACCTGTGGTACTAATAGCAATAATCCCCTCACTGGGGAAATGTATTCTTCAGGTATTGCCGTGGGGCCTGCGTTAAGGCCCCCGCTTCACTCGGGCCTCTAATAATGGCCCCCAGGGCATTACCTGAAGTGGTAATTTCCCCCCAGCTCAGGGCTTATTGCTTAAATATAGAAAAACTAATGAGTCCAAATTAGTTTCAACCCACCTGAAGGGAATTCAGACACCACTGTAATGCTGTCAAATTAAGATTTATGACAGCAATTTAACAATAATATTTCTGATAGTGTAAAAAAGGTGAAAGAATATTAAAAATCCATCAAGCACCCAATGCATCCATACAAACAACTCAGACATGCATCTAACATCAGACCTATATAACTCATCACAAAATACATTTATATCAAAAGATCACAAAGTGCATCAGTGCCTCATATAAACAAATAATAAGAAAAACAAATTAATTGAAAAAAAGATCTGGTCAAATGAAGACCACACATTTTTAGAGCCAAAATCTAAAGATTAAGTTCAATGTCATGGTCTAGACCACAACTCCGCAAGGTCATGAGATCCAAACGTCACTCTTCAAGGTCAGCATTGCAGTGGTGTGTGAATTCCCTTCAGGTGGGTTGGTACTAATTTGGACTTGTGGGTTTTTCTATATTATTTGATATTATTACATTAGTTTCTCATGTGATACCATCCTGTTCTTTTTTATGTGGGCCACCCATGTGCATGGGTGAATCTGTGGATTGTGGTAGAATCCACAGATAGCTGAGCCATCCATCCATTATCTTTGGGCTGCTGATTCTCTCTGTTCAACATTATTGGTCTCTTTGAAAGAAGTAATGATGTCTAAATGTCAGACGCAGTTTTGGTGTTTTAGGTTGGTTGCCTTTCTATGCTATCCCAATACCAACATTTTTGCTGTTAGCTAAAGGAAAGTACACACCCTTCTTGGGATGATGACCTCCATAATCAGAGCAGGTTGACCACAGTTCTCAAAGTTTAGCTGGTCTATCCAGAGGCTTTGAAGGGTGATAGTGCTTAAAACCTGTAGATGTCCAAGAGTGTTCACAACGATTCACTCCCAAAGGTGTCGAGGATGGAGATGATTTCAAGGCAAACATTGTTGGCGTGTACTTTGCTAGTGTTGGGGTAGAAGGCGCCAGGTCAAGGGCTTTGCCTGGTGCTGGTGCTTCGGGGTGAAGGTGAACTTCATAGCAGGACATTTTTGTCATAGTTTTAGAGTTGAAAACTCTGATTAACGTTCCCCCTTTCTAGTAGCCACACAGAACACCATGGGCTAACTTTCAGACTGCCAGGAGCTGAGCCCCAGCACTTATTCTGAAACAGGGGGTGAGCACCTTCACTTTTGGCCGAGCTGTTTCCTATGCTTGTTCTGCTGCACACAGTGTTACACTCCATCCCAGCCTGCCCCTTGCAAAACAGCTGCCTCTGTCGCAAGGCAGAATGCACTAATTACATTTTCCCTGCAGTGGAATAATACTGCTTCTGGCTACTGGACTACATTTGATAGTATTGGATTGTTGAATGAGCTCCTCTTTACCCAATGCTATAACTGTTTATCTAACCTGCTTCAAAAACATTGCATTGAAAACAGGTTTTAGCCCAACGGTTTCTGGAAGCTTCTTTGGTATGCTCATTTACATAGTGGATCCCCATTTGAATCAGTTAACCACGGGCGGATTGCCCTTTACACCATGGGCGGATTTCCCTTCTTGTTGCGGGCAGATTGCCCTTTGTACCGCAGGTGGATTGCCCTTTTAGGTTTCCAGGAGCCGGGATCGGTGGATGGACTGCCTTACAGTGCTTCGTTGCGAGCGGACGTTACCCTTCGTCGTCAGATGTTATGCCTTATGGTAGGGACATGAGGCCCAGTCTCCCCACACCCTCTCTCCTTCGTAGCCACACTTGAAACAGATACACGGAGCCACGGATAGGTGTGACCTTCTTTATTCCCTCTATATGGTTCTGGCCTCTGTGGGGAGGCATGGTATCACAAGTATGACACTGACACAAAAGGTACAGTTTGTAAAACCTTTATTACATTTTCGAAGTTTGGAAAAACTTCTACTTTTCCCTATAGCTAGGATGGGAGTAGTCTCTACCATCAAATATTAAATAAAACAGTCCTAGTTATGTCGGTAAAATCAAAATGATGGCTTGCACTAACAAAACCAAATGCCTGCCCTATCTCTTGTACAAAAAGTGTGTAAAGGAGAATATGTATGGAAAGTAAAATCAGTGTTAGAATATAAAGAATAAATGTGACTGAGTCAGCTCTCCTCCCCATGTTAGACAGCACGGAGTAAGGCAGTCCCTGCAGACAGGATGACACACTCCGGCTCAGGTTCTCAAAACAAAGGCAGTTCAAAACGTTGCTTAAAGCCCACCTGGCCTTCCAGGTTAAAGTCTCTCTTTTCAGCTTTCAAAATATAGTTCAACAAAAAGTTCACGTCGGTCTCCCTAAGTCAGGCTCAAATCTTTCAAAGCAAAAAGTTCATGTAGGTCTACCTCAGTCGGGTTCATACTTTTCAAAGCAAAACGTTCGCATAGGTCTCCCACAGTCAGGCTCACACTTGCAGGGATTACCTTCCCCAACCTTAATTTATATCCTTAAGGGGTTCCCTTCCCCTAACTTATCACACTTCCGGTCTTCACCCGTCAGGCTCTGACCTTTTCCTAATGTCGAAGACTTTTGAATGTACAAAGGTTTTTACTATAGACCTCCGCAGGACCACTTCGACTTCCCCTTCAGCTCACACTCTTGTTTCATTTACCCCAGTGTCTCTTGGTCTGGGTAGTTCGATGTCATAAGCACAAAAGTTCAACGTTCACCTTTTTACTCCCCCCCTTTTCCTGGGGTTACTTTTGATCACTTCGCTGTTTATAGTTCATTCACTTTATTGCTTCATAACAAAAACATTTAACCTTATGCTATGATATGGCATTTATAACGTGCCTGTACACAAGTGTTTCTAGGCGCCCACAAGACATGGAGGGGGAAACAAAGGGAGGACAAAACAACGATCTTACTAGGCCTTGTGTCATTCAGATTGTGCAAGCACAGGGAGGGGCAAAGGGAGAAAAGTGCAAAGGGGGGATGGAGAAGTGCAAAAGGGAGGGGAGAGGGAGAAGTGCAGGTAACAGAATGCAGCCAACGGGTGGCTAAGTGCCAGTAATCAGAGAGTGCAGCCAGTGGGTGGCTCAAAAGTGCAGAGAGTGGGTGGAATGTAGGGTTACAGATACAGACCACAACTGCTAGGGGGGCCAAGAGGCAGTGCAAGGTGCAACTGGACAGGCAGGGACCTGGGTCCAATTCAGACGGTGGCCAGGTGACCAGGTGTGTGGAACAAATGGGTCATCAGCAGGGAAGAGGAAGAGAGAACGGGAAAGAGAAAAGGAGGGTCTTCAGTTGCTTCCGGGGCCCAAAGATGGTTCTGCGCAAGCTTGAGAGAGTCAGGGAGGCTGTTCCAGAGGGAGGCCCCAGGCAAAGCAAGAGATCTGACCCAACTCTCTGCTTGGAAAAGTGACTAACCCTAAGAAAGTTGGAGGTGGATGAGCAGAGAGCTTGAGAAGGGAGATACTTAGGAAGAGAGAGTTGGAGGTAGTGCAGACCCAGACCCCAGAAAGCCTTGTGGCCAATGCAGAGGGTCTTGAACTTGATCCTTGCCACCAGCGGGTGCCAATAAAGAGATTTCAGAGCTAGAGAGATACGATACCTGGGCTTGAAGCCAAGGACAAGTCTTGCAGTCCTGTCCTGGATAAATTGCAGAGGACAGAGAGTAGGGGCAAGAAGATTTAGAAAGAGGCTGATGCAGTAGTCCAGCTTTAAGAGGACCAGAGCCCTGGAGACAGTGAGCTTCTGGGGCAAAGTGAGGGAGGGAAGAATACCTCCCTCTGAGGAGGTGCAGCTGATAGTTTGACTTCTTAGAGATGGCAGAAATGTGAGGAGAGAAGGAGAGGGTGGAGTCGAAGATGACCCCCAAGGTTCTTAGCCTCACAGGTAGGAGAAGGGTGGGCAGCCAGAGAGAGAGAGCAAAGGAGGGAGCTGGTGTTCCAATGAGGAGGATCTCCGTCTTACTGGCATTGAGGCGAGATCAGTAGCTGCACACCACTCCTGAATTACAGACAGACAGACAGGAATGAGAGAAGGAGTAGAGGCGGCCGAGGGGAGCCTGAAAGAGCGCTCGGTGTCATCCGCATAACATTGAAAGTTGGAGCAGAGAGCAGCTATGCAGTGGGCGAGAGGAGCCAGGTATTGGTTGAACAGCCAGGGAGAGAGGTTAGACCCCAGGGAACACCAAAGGTATAGAGAACGATAGTAGGGAGGGAGACTTTCGAGTGGGCTACTTCCTTTTGCCAGACCACTCCGCTGCATAATATCACTGGTTTCACAGGTCTGCCTTCCTTTGTGTCTCATCCACACGCATGCAGCCTTCAATTGTGCGATATACTGTTGCAACTTCAATATTTCCTTAACACACACCAGTCTTTCATGTTGCTTGCCAACTCACCGGCTGTGTGCATTTCTTTCTTGTCTTTGCAGTTTTTAATTCACGAGTCAAGGTTAACTCCACAGGCTTGGCCTCGCCTCCCCAACTCTGCCCTTCACCCGGGAGGGTCGCTGGTGTCCTTGAAACACAATGCAGTCTTCTTGTCTGGGATTTGGCGTTCTCTACATGTCTTTCACTGCCTTTTGGAGGCAACAATATCCTGCAGGGAACTTCTGGGGTTCTCTACCCTTTGAACTCAACCCTTCGTCTGCCGCTCTGCTCCAGTAGGTTTTTCATTCACCCCAGAAGTTCTGCTCTTGCTTGTTTGCTTGTATTCCACCTTGCTGAGAGTGTTTATATGTTCATTCTTTTATATGTGTGGGGAGAGCTAATTGGTATCAGATGTATGCAATTAAAGTCAAGTGCCTGACTTTGCCTGACCCGATTAGCGGGACATGTCCAATGTGATATGTAAGGGTTAGCCTCATTAGTCTCAGTCGCCCTCTTCCCCTGCCCAGTATTTGTGTGAAAAGGGGGGGGAGTTGGGATGTTGGAGGATCCTAGAAAATAGGATGGGTCATGGGTACGGGAAAGGAGGGACTACCGCGTCTCACCATTGGTCACCTCACACCACTCCCTAAAGACCCCTCACCCAGGTGCTTCTCCCCCTGGTCCACCCCCAGGAACTGGATCCAAAAGCGATGGCCGTGTCCTGGCCACCTGGATGACAAGTCCCAGAGGACTAGCAGGTGAGACACCCTTTGGTTTCTCACACCTCCCCGGCTCTAGTAGCCCCTCCTTTTCCTCCCCATTCCCCGTGATGTCTCCTTCCGCCTTGCTCTTAAGGTCGCCCCTCATTTACGGGGGACTCCATCTTTCCACTCTACAACAGTATGCTCACAAACATTTCATTTACAGACACTGCAAAAAAAACGATTAGAGGGAAAATTCTGGGGCACTGATTTGTTCATCTTAGTAGCACAGACTCAAACTATTTAATGAATCATGCGCTAAAATGTCTCCAGTCCTTGGAATTCAGTTTTATTGAATTTACTAGATTAAACATCTTTTTAAATACACAATTTATTTTCACATGTTGGCATGACTAACATGATACATGAAAGTTTAACAGGATGTGAAACAATCCCAAGATCCCAAACCAAAAAAAACATACCCGTCCTGATCTCTCGTCAGTGGGTCAGTACGTGGCACTGTCAGGTCAGAAAAATGGAGGGCCACTGGCACCTAATCATTTACAAATAGAGCACTGAGTACACCACTTCAACCTCCACGGTGGCATACAATTAGCTGCTCTAGGCACCATTGATGTCCAGTTGTGTGACCTCTTTAAAAGCAGTGGTCGAAGTGAGCGGGAGTGGTCGGGAGCGGTGCTCCTCTACTTTTTTAAATTACGTTTTGCAGCTCCTATACTTTTATTTTAAAAATAAACCGTTCCGGAATGGTTTAGTTTTAAAATAAAAGTGTAGGAAGACATTGCAGCTTGCAATTTCAGTGCACTGCACTGAACGTTCACTTAAACAGCAGGTGCAAGTGTTTGGGGGATTGTATTGTGTGTGGTAGGGGCCTGATGATGGGGTTTGTGGAGAGTGGGTGCAGGCCAGCAGGGAACATAGTTCCACTACTTCTTTTTGTACACTTCGACCACTGTTTAAAAGGCCTCAACACCATGACTAGATTCCAGGCAAGTTAAGTCCAATTTGCCTCTCCAGAATTGCACCTCTCTCTGCTAGAGGGTATGTGTATGTTATTGGGATTGGTGCTCTGGTGGTTCTGTGTTGATGCATGCAGACTGGATGTACCCCAAGACCAGAGGGGAGTCTTGTGTTCCTGAGGTGCTGCATTTTGCGGGACCGTGATATGTACGTTGATTTCAGAGTTGTAGCGTTCTGTTGTTTGACGTCTGTTGGGAGGGCTAGTCATACAGATGTCTCAGAACTGTTTAGCAGAAGGGAACGGTAACACACTGAATGTCCATACCCAGGGAAACGTTTTGTGGGATGCAGGACACATCTCATATGGAATATTCTTCATGAGCAAAGTGGAAATCAAATTCAGGGGGCACCTCAAAGATCATAAACATATAATACACTAGTACCCTAACCCAACTCCTATAACTAAACCTAAAGAGTGTGCCGAGACATTAAAGGGTATCAGGGTCTTATTAGAGACACTCCCCAGAGCAATTGGTCACAATTTACTTTACAAAATATTGTGGCAACACTATGTTAGATATGGTCAGGGCTGTCACACCATTTGATGAGTTCCGGGTGAAAGATTTGGGGAGGCCCCCTTGCGTTTTTTTGTACTGTGCCAGCGGCACCGGACGAGGAGATGCAAAAACTCTCTCTTTAAATTTGTGTGAAGGGCTTAGATATGTTGATGAGGGCCTCTGGGTGCAGCTTGGCTAAACTAGAAACGTGTGGGTGGTCCATTGAATGTACCAGAAAAATGATTTGTACGGTAAACCTGGAGACCAAACACACTGAAAATCCTGCAAAGATCATGTGATGTCCACCAACAGATGTAATCTTCCACCAGTATCTAGCGTCATAAACTACAACCCTACCTTGTACACTCTAGATGAACTGTGCTATAATGACCTGCTTGTTTGTTTGTTTGTTTGTTTATTTTATTTGATAATGCGCTCCAAGCCCTTGGGCAGCTGGGCGCAACGATACAAGTAGACTTGAAGCTTAGTTACAGTGCCTGACACAGGCTATTACAAAACAGAGGTAATTTACAACAAATGATACAAATGATACAGTACATATAGGATCATAATGGGTAAGCATTAGAATGCAGTCTTAACATATGTATGACATGATCAGCTAGATAAGGGTGAATATCGTTACATATCGTTGTTGTGCAGCCATTTGAGAGTGTTACATCTAAATCTAGTGTAGGGTAATGGGCGTCTGAGGTCAGGTGGGAGTATGTTCCATGATTGTGCAGCTCTAACAGGGAAGCTAGATCCACCAGCTGTGATAAGTTTGAATCGTGGGACTTCAAGTAAGAAGGTGTTGGCAGATCTTGTCAGTCGGTTTAAGGGTCTCCAGTTGATTCTTTCAGCTAGGTAGTGGGGTGCTTGATTGTTGAGGCATTCGGATGTGAGAGAAATAGTTTTAAGGAGGATTCTGTCCTTTATCTTTAGCCAGTGGGCCTCAGTCCGGTATTTGGAGATATGCTCTCTACATGGGATATTCAAAGCTGCTCTTAGGGCATTATTTTGTAATCTCTGGAGTTTGTCAATGACCGACCTATTTACACCTGAGTATAAGGCGTTGCAATAGTCCAGTCTGGACATGATAAGGGCATTGGCCAAGGTGAGGCAGTTGGCACTGGACAGGAATGGTCTGGCAGCACGGATGAGTTTACACGTGTAAGTGGTTGTAGAGGCGAGGGAGTTCACTTGCTTTTTGAGGGTGAGAGCTGAGTCGAGGTAAAAACCTAGAGTTTTAACCTCTCGCATAACCTTAATAGTATTATTGTCAATGTTAAATGAGGCATAGTCTGGGGTGAGTTTAGTTAGGTTATGGTCTGATCCGAGGAGCAGGATTTCAGTTTTATCGTCGTTCAGGCAGAGGCCATGGGTGGCCATCCATGCCTGAATGAGGATGTATATTTTATTCACCAAGGCCAGGTCCACTTCATAGTTGCCCGAAAGGGGTATGAGGATCTGGGTGTCATCTGCATAATTTGTGTAGGTGACACCCGGTCTGTCCAACTTTCCGAACAATGGCTTGGTGAAAATGTTGTATGACATTGCCATCAAAATTCACCCTGCCAGAAGCCTTCCTTATTTCATGTGTGTTTTGGCTTTCTCTAATATATTTGCAAAGGTACAACTGAAGAGTAGTGTTTGTCTAAATAACTATACATATGTATTTGTCTTATTTAGAGTCAACTTGATTGTTTTGAAGCTTTTCATTTTTGTGCAAGATACTCCACATTTTAATGTCACAGTGGCCAGGACTTTCCTGTATTTGGGTATAATAATTGGTAGTATATTTATTTGTATAGCATTTCATATTTGACTCTTAATGCTTCAAAGCACGACCAAATGTAATAGTACTTAATTTATCAACATCAAAAAGATGAATCACTGATTCAGCTCTGCTGAAAAATACATTTGGAAAGTGCAGGCTGGGACATGTCATAGCTGAGCTTTTAACCTGCTGAGCTATCGAACTACAACACAGATATGCTGTTTAATCAACTATGCAGTTAAAAATGTGTATTTGCTTACCTTCCCTACTACCCTCACCTTTACCTTCCAGTCCTTTAAAAAATATATATAACACTGCTGTTATCATATTCACTAGTGGGCGCCATGCCATATGCCTCGTGCTTCTAAGCACTGTAATAATAAGTGTTATATTAATAGGAAATATAACCCCCAGAGCCAGTACATTGCCAAATGCTGTGGTATGCACACTAAAGAAGAAATAGCTGGGAAGATAACCTGCTGAGCTAAGTGCTCACTTCTGGAATCTATGTACGATCGGGAATGCATGGGTTTGAATCCTAGCAGAGTCTACTCAACCTTTTATCCTTCTGGGGTTAGAAAATTAGTACTCATTTCGGTTGCCAGGTATCAATAATTGTATACGAGTGTTTTATGTAAAGTGCTTTGGGTGAAAGCGCTATATAAGTAACGGATTATTCTCAACGCATAAATCTTACCAGCAACCAATCCAAGCATAGTCTGAGCATATTGTCATAGGGGGTCATTACGACTTGGGTGATAAGGGATACCGGGCACCGGTAAGGAGACTGGTGCCGGTAATCCCTTATCGCCCTATTCCAAGGTCCCTTGGCGGGGACCGTAAGGAACGTGTGGTCTGACCACACGTCCCTTACGGGTCCCGCTAAGCGACCAGGGAGCTAATAATGGGCTTGCAAGTAGCGAGCATGTTATTAGCGCCCTCCCCATTCCCATTGAGCCCTATGGGGGTCAATGGGAATGGGGAATGGTTTGCTCAATGGGGACTTACCGGTCCCGCCAGGGTCGGACTACACCAGTAAGTCCCCATTGAACAAGACCAGTGCCGATCCCGGTATTGGAGGCAGCCATGGCGCAACTAGCGCCATGGCTACCTCCAATCTCGGAATGAGGCCCACAGTCTTAAGTTAGCGTTGCTTTACGCGTGACTTCTCCGACTCTTATTCATCTTCATACACGCCTGTAAACAAATCACACCCAAGTGTTGCTTTACTTCCTTGAAATATGTAGGAAGCTTATTTTATACTCTCTGACGCTGAATGAGGCGAGGACGTCAGAAGATCGTGCTTTCACACAGGTGGTTGTTATCAGTAAGTCCCCCCCTCCCCTGGAGACCCACAAATATAACTTGTGGACACACCACTGTTCTGCCACCTAACCCATCTGGTGGCCATAAAGCACATGATTTGGCACCTACCTTTGAATCCATCCCAGCTAAAGCATGGATACACTCAGAGGTAGGTGTTAACAAACACAGTTCTGCCGGTAAGGGGGTGACATTAGGGCCCGCGGCGCGTCCCCTATGGAGATCGAAGCTTGCAGCAATTTATCCTCCCTACCCCTTCGTGAAAGTCCTGGATATGGTCACTATAATATTTATTTCCTTGCACCTATTGAGGGAACAATGTGCTTCACCCGGAAACAGTTACAAAAGAAACCACAGTAATTTGTGCAATGCTGCATCAGGTGCCGTACATTAGAGGGGAAGGTTCGTACAGCTGATGGGTTGACTATGGGGAATAAACAGTACAGAAATCAGTGTGATGGGACCAGATATGTGACACACAGTAGTCACGGGGGACAGGATGTATGCAGGGGCCTATAGGCAAAGGAATTTAGGTACATGGTAGTCAGGGAGGGGGGGGACACATAGAACAGGAAATTCGGGATGCACCTTCCAGGCTCAGAATGTAGAGGTCTAGAAAAAAATGAAAGGAGAGGTTGGTAGAGAACCTTTTGGCATGAGGATTAGGGAGCTGCAGTAGTGCAGGGCAAGAAGGGAGTAGGAGCAAAAGAAGGGGGGTGGCGCGTGGGGCAGTTGGTTACAGAGAGATTAGGCAGGGTGCACAGAATAGAGTAACGGGAGAGTGTCACATGGTGGAGCAGGTCTATGCATGGACATGATGGCTGCAGAAAGGCATGTGAATGTGTAATAGAGTTGAGCTAACATAAATATGCATTTTCTGAACGTTCACACCAAGTTCATAATGTCAGGCTGCAAGGGCTGTCACTAAATTCCCAGAATAAACTCAAATTATCTTGCCACGGTATTAAGATGGACCAGGGGGCGCTGCCGTAGCAGAACGATCCTACAAAGCGGTCCGGCCCAACAATTAGCAAACCCTGAAGAAGCCAAAGTGCGACTCTAGGTGTGTGACTGCCGGCGACTCATGACCGTACACGCGACTCATCAGTAGATCATGAGGAAACCCTGGTGTCACTTGGTGCACTCATTGTACCCAGGTGTCGCTCAAGCCGCAACCACGCTACACGTGCATCGGTAGATGACTTTAATAGCATGGCTCTATTTATGGTTGGTACACCGCAGCAATCTGCGTTTGACGCTTGCCTTGTCACTGTGGTCCTTCTTTCATTGCACGCCACCACTGAGCTGCCCTGCAACAACTTTAAAATGGAGATGGCAAGCTCCCACTGCTGCTGTGTGACTCTTGTGCTTCACCTTTCTTGCTCTTTCCAGTAGCTCTCAAGAAGATTGCTGTCCAGGTTCCTCTGTGCTTTCAAGTAAATGAGTCTTTCTCTCCTGTGGAGACTCACTGGATGGTCCCTACACATGAGTGCAAATTCTCAATAAAGTTTTATTTAAAAATGTTCAAATTATTATAATACATAAAAATGTGCATGCTTATTAACATGCAGGCCTATTTAAGTGGTGGTTCATAAGCAACTTCGGGTATCCCGAATAGACACAACTGCAGGTCAGAATATCATTGGCACGTGCCATCAAGTGCACGGCACACATGGCATTAACGTGACAAGGGCATCCACAGTACTTATTTAACGCACTATCGGACTTGTAGTGAGGCCCGTTGTCCCACCCACATCTAGTAGGGGATTGTTGTAGCATCATTATTCCCTAGTTGTCTTTTCACTGACCCTGCTGCATGGCTCCTTTGCATGGTTTGTCCAAATTAAACCGACCTTACAGCAGCCAGCCACGGTCGCCTTTTCCTGCTATGTCGTTTTTGTCCAGCAGCACACAACTGGAACACCATCGCTGCCTATTTACCCTTTCTTATAGGTTATCCCCGGCTCTTAGTTCTACTTCCAACGCCTTTCTGCAGTCACATGGCTGGGAACAAGACCACCACTGAACTACCCGCTTTCGTAGATTCTGGACTTAGGGTGACAGCGATGTGCTTCGTTCTTCCAGTTTCCCCTCCCTGGACCCAACTCTTCGGCCTCCTTTGAAACCGTGACCTACCACAAGTATCAAACCACATGTTTGGAAGACAAGTCTGGCCTTTAAGTGTGATGGATAATAATAATACTGTACAACCGTGAAACAACCTACTCCCCACACAGTCATTTGTCTCGCATAAATCCATGCAAAGCACTTGCTTTTCAAAGAAAGCCCTCCCATCAGCCTCCCGGGGCCTGAATAGGGCCTGCTTGTGCAGCCTGCATTACCTCACTGCCCAGTGACAAAGCCCTTCCTGAGCTCTGCAGTTCTGGCGCCAGAAACCAACGGCTCCAGCGTCACAGGAAAACGCTCATCTCTGTGAAACAACAAAGGCTGTGTGCACCGAGGGATCCGCCGCTCGAGCATCAGCCGCCACAGCAGAAACATTTCTCTGGAGGCAAAGTGGACATGCAGCCCGTGCCAGAGATCCACGCTCACGTGGCGCAGGCGGGCAGCGATCCAGTTCCTGGGGGAGTCCGACAGGGTTTTGTCTTTTCATAAATCTGAGCACAGTCACACTACTTCATACTGCTATTTACGCAAGGGCACTCACTGGAGGTCACTCACACAATTGGTATGATCCACAAAGATTTGCACTGGACAGAATCAGGAGATGCCAGTGAGCATGTTTGATTTGCACTTGCTACTTTACACCTGATTCACAAAGCCTACAACTGGAGCACATCTGCAGTATCCTGGGATTCTGGCAAATCGTGTTATCAAGTAAAATAGGGCCATAATGTTGAAAAGAAAATGGAATTAATATATCCCCAAAATTCAACAATGATACTTTTTGTCATGAAAAGAATAAATTCTTATTTTCACTAAGTGTTGCATTTTGCGAAGGTCAATGTACAAAATCTTTAGCCTCAAGATATGGTCCTAGTTTTCAGCCAAGCACACCATCTATGCTTTTAAAACGTAGCACTTCATACAATTTAATTCTTCAAATGGTTGCATCCGATATCAAAATAAATGTTTTAGTTCTGCTGAATAAAAACATAGAAAATTGTGAAATGCAAATTTTGGCCTGAATGTATGAGAACCCGACCAATCCTTTTCGACTTTCTAACTTTGGGGTCTTGGATTGCCAAAGACGCAAAATCACAGATTTATTTATAGTTCATTTGTGCTCCAGATTCGGAAAGTCATTGGTGGGTTTCTTCCAAAGTTGCACGTTAGTGAAAAATAAATGTTTGTCCATGTAGACCAAAGGGCCACCATTCCAAGTCAGCTTAACTTTTTTAAAATTCTTTATCATTATTCAAATTACGGCGATACAGCATTTATTCTCTCAAACCTTGAAAATAACAATAGCCATACCAGCCCAAACCTCTTCCACCCTTCACCGCACCCCCCAAGGTGCAGGTGTATTACAATACAATAATTCAAAGGCTAGCAATCCAGATATTTATATTCTCCCTAGGAACTTGTCCCCAACGATACACCAGGTTTCGTGGCCCACCATTGTGTTTACAAACAAGAAATGGAGGAGAAATAACCCTCACTTGCAACCTCTACTTCAAACCAGAACACCATGCACCTTATATTGGCACGCTTTGGATGTCTAAAATGCCCCCCCCCCTGTACATTGCTCCCCACAGGTCCTCATCTATTTCCCTTCCTATATCCCGCTCCCATTTGATCTTAACATGTCCAGTACTTCCCCTCCTTGCTGACAGCAAAGCCCCATAGAGGGCTGAGATCAATCCCCTGTCCCCCTCCCAACATGTATCCAAGATTTGTTCTACTGGTGTCAACTCCTGCTCAGAGGCGTAGCCAGGATTGTCTAACAAGTGGGGCCTGAAGCTAATGTAGTTGGGCCCAACGCAGCGACATAAACATCTATAAATGCCACACAGCGCTGCTGAGTGGGCATTTACAGATTGTGGGTGGACCTTGACCTCTCAGGCCCTACCCTGTCTACGCCTCTGCTCCTGCTGTGTGTTGAACCTCAACTTCTTCGCCAATATCACTCCTTTCAGTACAAAAACACTGAAAGATTACCAATATCCAGGGCTGTCTCCAGCTCCTGTATTGAAATATACTTCTCATTTACCCAAAGTTTACCCACCCTCTCCAATCCTGCCTCATACCATGCTTGAAATTTCAGCGGGTTTGGCAATTGAACAGGGGGGCCCACAGATGACTCAAAGGAGACGGCCATCTTGTAATACCATGCATCCTGGGGTGTTATTTATTTTATTTATTGTATTTGTTGACAGCGTTCAAACCCCTAAGTATCACAGCGCTGGTACATGGTGAACAAGACAAGAACAGAAAAGTACATAAGCATGATAGTAGATGCTGCGGATAGTCAGGTAATGGGGATACCCAGTTTCAGTTCAGTGGGGATACCCCAGTTTCAGTTTAGTCATATTTGTCGAACAGCCAAGTTTTTAGCAGTTTTTAGCAGTTCAGCAGTTTTTAGCAGTTTTCTCAAGATAAGGTAGGATGGCTGCTCTTGGATGTGAAGAGGTGTCTCCAAATATCCCACAGCACACCCAAAATGCCATGTTCCCTAACGTTTCTGGGAAGTTTACCTCGTGGTACCCATAGTCACTCCCTACTCTAAAGGTCTTAGTCTGAAATATTCCAGATAGACCCATTGCTTTTGTGAGTGCATCTGCAAGTGGGTGACCAATATTCTCAACTGCGCTGCCCTGTAGTATGTGCCCAGATCCACGAGGCCAACCCCACCCATTTCTTTCAGTAAAATTACTGTAAGCCACACTTCGCTTCTTACCCTGCCATAGGAAGTGCAGCATTCTACCCCTTGCTTCCTCCAATATCTGCCCAGGTATCCTAACTGGCAGCTCCTGAAACAAATAAAGAACCCTGAGAAGAACGTTCATCTTCAAAGTACTTAGCCACCCCATCCAGGAGAGAATCAATTTACCCCAGAGGTCCATTTCCCTGTACAGCAACTTGAACGATGGAGGAAAGTTAATTTCCAATAATTCCTTAAGCGACCTGGTCACCTTCACCCCAGGATATGGACGACTCTCATGATGAATCTCTAGCCCCAGGGACTCTAGTGCCTCTACGTCCCTTTCCGAATCCTCACCAAATGGGAAGAGTCATGATTTTCTTCTGTTAATTTAAAATCCAGAGAAAATTCCTCAATTATTAAGAACACAGCCCGGGGCAGACCCACAGGGCTTCCTCGCGTGTAAAAGAATATCATCCACATACATTCCCATTTTAAACTCCTTATTGACCACACACCGACCCTCCACATGGGGGTCAGCCCAAATTCATTCAGCTAATGGTTCCAATGTAAGGGCAAACATCGGGGATAGTGGACAGCCTTGCCTCCTTCCCCTGTGTAGGGAGAACCATCTCAAAATGTTCCCGTTTACCATCACTAGCACTATGTTCCGCATAAATAGGCTTGATCCCCTTTAAAATTCTACCCCCTAACCCACATTTTTCCAGGACAGCATACATAAAGTCCCACCCCACCATGTCAAACGCTTTCTCAGCATTTAAGGTGAGGAACACCAGATTTCCCCCTTTCCATCTCCCCAAATGCATATGATTCAATGTCTTGTGCATTGTGTCTGTCCCCTGTCTCCCTGTCTCCCTGAGATAAATCCCACCTGGTCAGGATGGACCAATTGTGGCATGATCTGTTCAAATCCAGATGCTATCCTTAGCGTCCATATTAAGCATTAATATTGGTCCATAGGATGCACATTGTTTAGGGTCCTTGCCTGCCTTCGGTATAACTGCTATTAAAGCATGTCCAAACATGGGGGGAACTCTACCAGTCTCCACAATAGAGTTAAACAATTTCTTTAAGAATGGAGTGATCAATGAAGCAAAACTATTATAAAACTCAATAGAGAATCCGTCTTCCCCCGGTGCCTTCCCAGAGGGCATCGTGGAAATAGCTCTCAGAATTTCTTCTTTAGTAAAAGGGGCTTCCAGGTTTTGCACCTGCTCAAAGCTCATCCTCGGAACGGGAGTGCCCCTCAGATACTGTTCCATGAGCCCCACCTCCAGCTCCTTCTCTTTACCATAAAGAACCTCATAGAATGCAGCAAAACCCTGTGGTATCTCCCCAGGCTCAGAATTCATACCCCCCTCTGGAATCTCGAACCCTTCCACCCATCTCTCTGCTCTCTAGGTCCTAAGCCAGGCTGCCAACAGAGAATCAGCCTTGTCCCCATTCTCATAAAAGCTTTGTTTCAAAAACTGCAGTTTCCGAGCCACCTCGCCAATCCCTAGCTCCTTAAACTCCAGATGTTTTCCCTTTACATCAACAAGAGGACCGTCCTCCACCACTTCCGAACTATGAATTCTTCTTTCTCAGACCTCTATTTCCATATGTAACTTATCTCCCACTATCAGCCTTTCTCTCTTTCTTCTCGTCCCTTCCCTTATCAACAGGCACCTGCTCATCCTCTTCGCCTCCTCCTTCACCATGCATATATCTACCTGTCCTGTATCATTGATCTCAAAATATCCCACTATTTGTCTCTGCATTTCTTCCACGAGCACGACATCCCTCCACAGGAAATCGTTGCACCTCCACTGTATGTTTCAAGGCGGCAAGCCCCACTGTACAACCTCTGTGACCACCATATCGTAATCCGACCAGCCAATCAGAACCACCTCTCAAGACAGCACCCTTCCCAGCAACTCCCTAGGCACACACAAATAATAAATCCTGTTATACGTACCATGTGGATTGGAGAAAAAAGTGTAACCCCTTGACCTGTTGTGTTGCCATCTCCAAAATCCTGCGATGCAAACAACCCAACAAGGGTATTCCTACCCTGTGACTCATTCTGGACGCTGCCCCCTCTTGACGCCTTCCTGTCTAGTCCAGGGTCCGCCCACTGAAATCCCCCTTATCAACAGGGGCCCCTATGCTTCTTTCAGAATCGTATTCAGAGCCTCAATGAATCCATCTTCTTCTCCATTGCTTCACCTTGAAAAATGTTCTCCTTGTCCTTTACCTTCTCTGTGCGATACTGGAGGACTAAAGTCGCTTTCACACCCAAAGTGATCCTGTAGTCCACCTCCTTAACCTTGAAAATCAGGGCAAATGGGTAGGCCCATCTATATCTTATACCTTTGCCATTCAGCCAGGCGGTAAGTGGGATCCCGAGTCAAAAAACTGTTTTATAAATATCGAGCAAAAAGAAATATTGATTTAGAAAGACCGTTAAGTGACCATGCAGATCGGTCATCCCACAGAAGCTGAGATCCTCGGGTGGGCAGGAACCCAGCCTGCACCTTCAACGCCACTTCAGAAGCGCAATAGCCTCCGGCACTCGCCTGACTGTGCCATCCATCAGGGTAAGGTGATTTGAGCCTTGTATCCACCCTCTTGAAGGACCCCTTTGCCCCCTGGGCATGGTAAATTTGTAATTTGGCCCTTTTCGTCCATCTGTAACCATGTTTAAACATGAGGAGCTGCCGAAAATGGCCTCTGCATATCCTGTTTACTGTTTGCCTAGCAACCACTCCTGACGAGCCCTGCAGTCATTGGCCCAGGTTACCTTTTTCCTGGACGTGGCATCGCCGGAAGGCACCAGCCGGCCCTCCTCCTAAGACACCCTACAAAGGCACAGGCCTGTCCGTGCCCCTTCATCCCACAGAATCTGAGATCCTCAAGTGGGCAGGAGCCCAGCCAGCACCTTCAACGCCGCTTCAGGAGAAGCACAAAAGCCGCTATCAGTCGCCTGACTGTGCCATCCATCAGGGTAAGGTGATTTGAGCCTTGCATTCTCCCTCTTGAAGGACCCCTTTGCCCCCTGGGCGCTGAATATATGGAATTTGACCCTTTTCGTCCATCTGTAACCATGTTTAAACACGAGGAGCCGCCGAAATGGGCTGCTGCATATCCTGTTTATTGGTTGCCTAGCAACCGCTCCAGCCGAGCCCTCCAGCCATTGACAAAGCTTATCTTTTTCCTGGATACGGCATCACCGGAAGGCACAAGCCGGCCCTCCTCCTAAGGCACCCTACAAAGACACAGGCCTGTCTGTGCCTGTCCTGGCCTAAGGGCCGTGGGCCCATGCACCCTGTCTTATCCTACTGCTACCCATATTCTCAATCCCAGTCCCTGACGACGATTGTCAGTCCACCAACACTCTCCATTGAAACGCTCTGCATTGATTGACTCGTACCCGTGATTCCAGAACATTCTCTTCTACCCCTTTTGACTACATTGCCTGGAGTGTATGTAATGAATGCAGGTAACTGCTAACATACTCTTGTTCAATCTTGCGCTTTGTTGACTATCGGGCCTGTACCCTCCGCTAATTGAATGGCCCAAATCTAATGACTGACAGTTGCTGAATAAAATACACATCACAGTATTGCTAGCTCCTCTTGAGGTTTGGTATCGTTTTGCATATCCGTATGCATCCCCCCTTGTATTGTATGCATGCTATACTCTACCATAAGGTGTCCTACCATGTACTAGCACATTGTTGATTATTGTACCTAGTTATACCTTGTCTCGCACATGCTAATTAATAGCACTTCCAGTTGACTGTAATAATGATCACCCCCATTGGCTCATTAATTGTATTCTCGTATTTTCTACTATAGACTTACCTGCTCGCCTAGCACCTCTTTCTAAGTAACAACTACACAAAGCTATCAATTAAATTGCCCCTCATTTGCAGACTAGTTGCACGTACTGCTATAGAACCTATTTGCTATTGACTTGCTTTGAATGCCGAGACTGGTATTTACCTCGCCTTTAGTTACTCCTTGTATATGGAACATGGAACATTGTAACACCCTTGCCTTAGTTACTGTTTTAGATTACTGAATCTAGCTCAGCCTTTGAATCTAGTACTCCCAACGCTTATTTATTATACGCTCAACTGTCATTATCGCTAATATTCCTGCTATGACAGGCCTCACAGGCCTCTTCTTAATGCTAATGTACCTAACACTACTACCATTAGCCCAATCAAGCTCTCGTCTGGAGAAACACCCTTACCATACCCCTCCAATAAAAATGGATACCATAACTAGAACAAATTTGTCATGTACGGCAGGAGCCTTCATTCAATTGGCAGCTGGACTAGCCCACCTACGGTGCGACCGTCACTACCCTATCCCCTGCCCCACCTGCTTCCTTAACACTACAGCACCCTTCCCAGGCACCCACACCCTACCTAAAAATCCCTCCTTCAAAAAGGATCTGACAAAGCCATGTCATCATACCAAGAACCACCAATGACTACCAATGACTACCAATGACTCTTACCCCAGACTTATGATCTAGATCACTCCGTCTATCCGCACGGACAGTTCTGAGATACCCCCATTCCATCACAGCCTATCCACCAGCTGCCAGCGTTACACAAAAAATGGTGTCATCTGACTCTCAACCCAGTACATCACCTCCTGCATCTTGCCCAGTTGCAGGACTCACCAGAAGACGTAGACTATCCTCACGTTCCTACCTACAGCCCAACAAGCTCCAAATACCAGGTACTCATAACCAAAAAAATGCCTAAGGCTCACAGCCTTCCCAGCACAGTGCCTTCTTCACACCCTAAATCCAATCCAAGTAGCGCCAAAGAAACTTCTTTCTCCACCGTGTCCCATCCAATGACACATACAGCAGAAGCTAATCACCCTCTAGAAGCTCACCTCATCCCCAAGGTCCTAGTCACAACCAATGACACATTATTAAAAGGAGCACTTATCAACGCCAGATCCCTCACTGCCCATGCGCTGGACATTGCCAATGTCATTAAAACTAATGACCTTGACTTTATAGCAGTCACTGAAACATGGCTCCACACTGCTTCAGGTGCTCATCTCTCTAGCCATTCCTGAGGGGTATTCCATATTCAGGAACGATAGGACAAATTCGAAAGGAGGCGGTGTAGCCTTAATAGCTAGGAAAGCATTGAACATAAGAATTGCATCCAAACTTCCCTTCACTACAGGCAAAATCATCACACTAAAAATATCCCTCACACACACTTGCACGTTCACTGTACATATTATCTATAGACCCCCGGGCACCTTGTCCACATTTCAAGATGACATTACATCTCTCCTGGCACATAATATGAAACCAATCTCTAAAGTCATCATTATGGGTGATTTCAACCTAGGTTTAAACGACCCATTGGACACCCAGGCAGGCCTTTTGGCCAATTCTTTGAAAGCTCAAGGCTTTACTCAAAGAATATGCTCATCTACCCATGAAACAGGACATTCCTTAGATTGGATTTCAGACTCCAACTGCATCACAGACATCCTCTCCAACACCCCCACACCTTGGTCTGACCACATCATTATAATTTTCACTACTACCATCACCACTAGAAAAGTCAATCATTCTACAACAGCACCGGGTTACCAACTAGATCGATGGAAAATATTAACCGAGCGAACATGCTACCACTCCTAATACCCATACTGGATTTACCGTATTCTGACCTTAACCTCTCGTTACTGGTCAGCAACTACAATAAAATGTTGTCTGTTGCTATTGATAAAGTAGCCCCCTTGAAAATTAGGAAAGCCAAACCCACCACACACATTAATTAACTCTTGGTTCACCCCTGAACTCCAAACTATGTGCACAACTGAAAGACTTGCAGAAAACATCTGGATTAAGTCTCCAACACCGACGAATATAGCTCACTTCCATACCCTTTCGAACAACTATAAAAAAGAAATAATTAAAGCTAAAAGTGAACTCTATAACTAAAGAATTTCAAATGCCCAATCTCATACTAGAGAATTATTTTCAATTCTCTGTGTATTAGAATCCCCAGCACCCACCCCAGACCACACTATCAAAAATGAACAATGGTGCACCAATATCCAAAACGCATTAACGGACAAAGGGCCTCATTACGAGTTGGGCGCAAAGGGATACCGGGCACCGGTAAGGACACCGGTGCCGGTAATCCCTTTGCGCCCTATTCCGAGTTCCCTAGCGGGTCCCTTCCTTAATATGCCTGGTTTTACCAGGCGTTAAGGACGGGACCCGTTAAGGGACTTTAGAGCTATTAACGGAACCGCAATTTGCGGTACTGTTATTAGCGCCTTCCCCCTTCCCATTGAGCCCTATGGGGGGCTCAAATGGGAATGGGGAATGGCTTTTTCAATGGGGATTTACCGGTCCTGCAAAGGTCGGAATAGACTGGTAAGTCCCCATTGAACGAGGGCGGACTCGGTACCGGTATTGGAGGTAGTCATGGCGCTAATAGCGCCATGATTACCTCCATACTCGGAATGAGGCCCCCCTCGTTCAATGGGGATCTACCAGTCTATTAGTCCCCTCCTTCATTGGAACTCCACAAGAGCAATACATTCCCCTTCATACCAGTGCTCATCTCAGACACTATCAATATTATCAAAGGTCTAAAACCCTCCAGATGCAAAGGTGACATGTGCCCTGCAACCCTAGTAAAATAATGTGCAACAGGACGTGCATCTTTCCTCACTAGCCTTATTAATAGCTCCTTTGCCACTAACTTTGTCCCAGAAGATTTAAAAACAGATTGGGTTCTACCCTTGCAGAAAAAAACCACCTTAGACCCTAACATCCCCACTAATTTCCGTCCTATCACCACCGTACCGTTCTTACTAAAAATCTTGTACCGTGCAGCCTATCTGCAGAGCCAAACATTTCTGGAAGGCAATAACCTTCTGGGCCTAAGACAATCAAGATTCAGACCCGGCCATGGAACAGAAACAGCCTTACTAGATTTGAAAACACAAATGGACCAATTTATAGACAAAGGTAACCTATGCATCCTCCTTTTACTAGACCTCTCGTCCGCGTTTGATTTGGATAATCACGATATCTTATGCCAACATCTCGATACCGCTGCCCACTTCTCCCCCAAAGCCATTAAATGCATCAAATCCTTTCTCTCGAACCGGACCATGAGGGTCTCCTCTGATACATCAGCAGCCTGCCCAGTCTCTGTAACCTGGGGGGTGCCACAAGGATCTTGTGTGTAGCCAACACTTTACAATGCATTCACTAAGCTTTTATTTGACAAACTTGACAAAATGGGTATCCCATATACAAATTACACAGATGATACTGAAATACTCATCCCAATTACTGGATGTTATGACACAGACTCCAAAAACCTAAATAAAATCTACCTTGCTATCCAGGCTTGGATGGCCCTTAATGAATTATGTCTTAACAACGACAAAATCGACCTGATTCTAATCGGAAACAAAAATCAACTAAACAATCTCCCACAAGATTATAAATCATTCAAAATCGATGGCAACACCATCACGGTTGCTAATTAAATAAAAATTCTGGGGGTCTACATTGACTCTTCCCTTAACTTAAATAGACAGGTCAACTCTATAGTCTCCTCTGCTGCCTGCACATCTAAACTGATTAGAGTCAGCAGACCTTTCCTTTCCCTACACAACTCTATCACCCTGGCCAGAGTCTTGATACTTTCCATGATTGACTATTCCAATTCACTATTCGCAGGAACCAGCGCTAGAAATATTAAGAGACTACAAATTGTACAAAATAACGCCATCAGAGCAGCACTGAATATCTCCTTCAATGATCACATCTCGCCTACTAGGAGGAACATCCATTGGCTCCCATGCGCTGACAGAATCAAATTTAAAATTCTAACGCTTACACACAAATGTATCTCCAACAACGTGCCTGGTTACCTAAATAACCTGATCTTCAAAACTCAATCCAATAGACCCACCGGTCTTTATACACTAACCTGCTCACCATACCTAGATACAGGAAACAGAAAGCAGGAGGCTCAAGCTTTCCAGTAATTGCACCTAAAATGTTGAACACACTCCCCATGCAACTTAGAAATGACACATCCTATTGGTCTTTCAGAAAAAAAATCTAAAAACCTTTCTATTTAGGCTAGACCTCCCTGGGCAGCCACCTGGCCACATAACCCTTAGAGCCAACACTGACAGCCACACTATCACTATGACAACCATGACGACCACACTACTACTATGACAAACATGAAGTATATCACCTAATGCAGCAATAACTATCCTCTGAAATGTATACTCGTGAATATGTATGTACTACTGTCCTCTGGTACCGTAATCAATTGTAACCAATTTTGAATGGGCAACTAATGACTTCACTACCATGTAATGTATTTCTGCCTTCTGAAACCGTAACCATGTGTAACCAAATTCTTAGGTGCTAGCGCCTAGTTGCCTTTGGGCTTTGTGCGCTTTACATATGTACAAATAAATAAATACATAAATAAATAAATACATTTTTTGTTTTGTTTTTGTTGTATTTATATAAGCGTATATCCCAGAGGGAACCCGGCAGCAAGCTGCATCTAGGCGCAGATGAAAGCATGATAATAACCTAAAAGCCTGTCAATTCAAATAGTACACAAACAAATATGTTTTTAAGTGTTTACGGAAGGCCATTAGAGAATCCAATTGACGAAGATGTATCGGCAAAGAGTTCTAGGCTCTGGGGCCTACGACAGAAAAGCGTCAGTCACCCCAAGTCATAGTTCTGGTGGGAGGGACCACCAGCAGACATTTGTCCAATGAGCGCAATGCACGAGAAGGTTTATACTTTCTAATCTTCAATACTGGATAAGCAGGGGGGAGATCATGGACACATTTAAAAACCTGACATAGCAACTTAAACTGCACTTGTTCCTGAATTGCGAGCCAATGAAGGCTCCTCCGAAAACCTGAACTGGCATATCGAACTGTCAGCCCCTGCGATGCACATAAGAGCATGCAGGGGCTGACAGGCACAGTGAGACCCAGAAGAGGAGACGCAGGAGTGTCGGGTAAGTGTGTGTCTGTGGGCATGTCTGTTTGTGTGTTTGTAAGTAAATGTGTGTGCATGGGGTGGGGTACTGGGGGAAATAAATCGGTCTTTTTTATGTGCGACCTTCAGAAAGCAGAAAAATGGCATAGAACCTTTAGTGGTCTACATTCTCTCTGCCTAGCAAGCGTAAAACTAGACAAGTCCTGATATATGCTTATCCGCTCTCCTTCATCTTTGAGCTCTGGGTGATGTCTTGCTCTGTCCAGGACTGCAGCCTTTTCCACAAAATAATGGTAGCAGACCACCACCGACCTAGGGCCTTTACCTCCACCCCCTCTGTCTCTGTGAGCTCTGTCAAGGAGAACATCTTTGCCACCTTCTCTGAGAAAGAGAAAATAACTATCTCTTTGAACTTCCCCTCCATGTCTCCTGCTTTTTCCACCTCTCTGCTCCTTGAGGCTGATAACTCTCAAGTTATTCCTCCTCTACCTATTTTCGAGGTCATCCATTTTCTACCGGACATTTTCCTCCCTGGTCTGCATTTCCAAAAGTCTTGCATCATAACGCATCTCCACTAAGTGTCCACTGATTTGAAATCCATTCCTTGTATTTTATTTAACGGTGAGTCCACCTTCACCCTTAGGTCAGAGATGGAGGACTGTATATCCCCTCTCAGGGCGTTAATTCTCAGAGTATGCTCAACATATCACCTTTCGGGGCCACTGCCACTCTTTTCAGCCTCCTTTTGCACCATGTTTCGTTTACCAATTTTGGGGTCCTGTGAAATTGTTGCATGGCCTGCACTTTGGGGGATTTGGGGGCTTCAGGATCAGCCAGTCATTCTCTCATCCACCTCCACGGGGCAGCCCTTGTCGCAGCCAAGAGCTCTCACTTTAAGCTTCATTCCAGAAGCAACTGGTACTGTGTTTCCATCATTTTACTGGAGGTAATGCTCTCATATGTGTGACCACACACCAAGAGAAAAACATTCATCTTCACCACAGACAGCGAGGAAACCCCCTCAATCAGCCCATGGAGCTCTCAGTGGGCGAGGTCACATTTAACCGATCATGGTCTACCATCACGGTAACATTATTGCCTCCACACCCTCATCCAGCAGCCCTTCCACCGCTTGGCATCTTACTCACAGAGCTCCTGGCGCTAGGCTGCCTCTCTCCATAACTCTGATAACGTCGGTCCACTCCCTCCTTCCCCAATTGGGTCTCCAGCTCACCCACCTTGAAACCGTACTTCTCCCACAGAGCCTTAACCTTCAGCTTTCCATCCCTCGACCTTCAGGGACAGGCCCTCTCCAATCCACTTTGGTCTGCTTCCTAGGGTGGGCTGCCGGCAGGCCCTGCTTTTCTCTGGGCTGTGTCTGTGCGCCCGTTACGCAGCCACGGGCTCTACTTCCCAGTGCTCCTCGTCCCTCGCGGGGGAATCACACACTCCACACTGGGGCCCTGGGCATCGTCCCACCAAACACTCACTGCTGCATGGGGGTCAATACCGCAGCTTAATGTTTAAAAAAGGTGAAGCAACAGGAGCTCAGCTTTAGGCGGACATCTTAAGCCACAACACCTAGCGGTCTTCCGTCAGGTTTACTTTATTTGTAACTATCGAGGTAGGCCACCCTCATAGATTTCAAAATCCCATTTTGCTTGTACTTCACCATCTTAATTGCAAACCAACAATCATCTTTAAATAACCAATGCCTTGCAGTGGGCCTGAAATCAATGTTGTTTTTAACTTATGATACTGTTCAACAGGCTTACATCTGAAAAATACTGCCCTTGGTATCTCTGAGCTAGCCAGATACAATTAGCAGATAAAAAATAAAAATCTTGTGATTGGTGCAGGTTTAACAACCACACATATTTGCATCTAACTCAATGATCAGTGTGCCCTGGGTGCATGTTCTGTACTCAACCATGGAATACAAGAGACGCAATCAACTTTAGATCTAGGAGGAGAACTGGAGATGACAGTGATCTGGTGCACCTGTGCACTTTATATATATATATAGAAAGCAACATGGGGACAATGAGTGTGGTGAACCTGGTAACCTGGTTTAAAGGGATGAAGACCGCCTGTTGCCATCGATACCTAAAGTATTTTTGCTATAAGGGTCTTTCTCTCAAGTAGAAAGAGAAAGCTCAAATACAGATTTGGCAGTTTTTCCGTGGTTAATGAACCAAAGCGAACTTCAAAATGGTCATCTTCTGCAGTCTTCCACTGAGACAGAATCGGACTGGTAGTTGTGCGTGGCTCCTAACTTTCCCAAGCAATACCAGATTTCTTTGAAATCTGTCCGATCATGAGTGGCTGAGATTACTTTATGCCCTTTGATGAACTTCCTCAACGATATTATGTTTGTACAACCTTCAGAGCTCTCAAAAAATAATGCGTCTATGGTTGACGATCCCCCATTGACAATACTTACCCCAGCTGTCATCATTTAAGACTAAAGCACCTTGTAATCATTTCCTACAGTCGCTGTAAAGACTTATGAAGACTGGTGAGTTCGCTTTATTTGCAATCATCAGAAAAAATGCCTCTTTTATGAAACATTACAAAATGCATTTTCTGACCGCTCTTGCGTTTTAAACACCTGCATCACATCTTACCAAAGGACGCATGCTCGAGAAGGCTTGACTTTATATATTTGTTCCCCATGCTTGGTTATAATTGTTCTGAAGGGGTAGTTTTGATGTACAATTCCCACGGTTCCTCACCACTGACTATGCCAGCTGTGGCAGAGGGAAGTTGCAGACCAAGGCATCTGGAGGAAGAGAGTTTGGCTATCCTTGAAGGTACAATTCCCACGGTTCCTCACCACTGACTATACCAGCTGTGGCAGAGGGAAGTTGCAGACCAAGGCATCTGGAGGAAGAGAGTTTGGCTATCCTTGAAGGTACAATTCCCACGGTTCCTCACCACTGACTATGCCAGCTGTGGCAGAGGGAAGTTGCAGACCAAGGCATCTGGAGGAAGAGAGTTTGGCTATCCTTGAAGGTACAATTCCCACGGTTCCTCACCACTGACTATGCCAGCTGTGGCAGAGAGAAGTTGCAGACCAAGGCATCTGGAGGAAGAGAGTTTGGCTATCCTTGAAGGTATAATTCCCACGGTTCGGACATGACATTGTCAATCAATTTCCTTATGTCGTTATTGCATTGATGACATCACATATAATATCATCAACGACAACACTGATCACATGTCTCCTGAACAGAAACTGCATGCAATATGTTCAGCATGGATAAGAAACCTCTCTTTCACAAGTATAATAATAATACAGTGTTAGCCATCACTAGTATATTGATTAGTAATACTGGAATGAACTCTATAGTCAGATTCAGCTAACAGTGGTCTCTTGTGCCGGAGAAGAAGGTCCACGTTCTGCTCAGGAGCAAGGTTCACCGCTCCACCATACCGCAAGCGCTTCCCAAGGGAATCTCACGTGATGCTCTCATTTAGTGGAAAGCACCTGACAGAGAGCGTTGACTATGAATTCAGGCAGTTTCAGGTAAGGCCAGTGGTGAGGAACCGCCTCGCGAGCTGCGAATTCTGAGCTGCACGAGTCACCAAACCTCCAAAAAGAAAAGGACAATGTAGGCAAGCATCCAACTTTTTCTACAGTAGATGTGGCAGCAGGTAACACAAAGTGTTGGGGGTAAAAAGAGAGCCAGAAACGGAGGGTTGGGCGTATGGTGTGCACAAGACACAGCTGTTCTCTCTTTAAAAATAGGCTAGTCTACTGTTGTCATGTATTTCGTTTTCATGGTGCTTGCGATCTGTTTGGATGCAAAGGTAGTTGCTGGAGGTAGAGGCATTGTGTGTTCTATAGGAATCACAGACTACCTCCTACTCCTGTATTTCAAAAACGAATTTTGTTAGACCTACACCAGCTCCATGAAATTGACACTAATCTGAGCTAGCAGTGCCCAGACTCAAAACTTCATGCTTTCAAAAAAGGAAACCATAACTTTATTCATTTCACATCAAGTTTCCTATGTTTTTGGCATTTCGTTTTAAAACATATCACACAATGTGGTTGACAAATTCACATTTCACAATTACGCTAATTCTTTCTGGGTTACTGTACAAAAAGCATCTCTATTATGCCATATAGATATTGATTTTCCAACAAGCAAATATTCTAGATGTTCATTTTAGTTCTTGAACTTCTCACACAGAGCAATAAACAAAGGCTCGAAGAGGAGGACATAATCACAGATCAGTCTCTTGCCAAGTTGTGAACCACACAAATGGCATGTTCTAATAACATCATACTTGTTGATGTTCCTGCAATTTTCTAAAAGGGTACCTATCCCTTCTCGCGTCATGTGACCCTCTCTTTTTACAGACTTTCCTTGTCTCTGAAGGGTACTGAATGTCCGTTACCCTCAAGGGTTATCATTTTTAATGGATGTTTTTACAGATGTTGTGTCGACGCAGTGCGTTTCGGCCTATTCATCTAGGGTAAACCACATCCCAGGCAGGTTTCCCCATTGATTCCACAAGGCCTTCGTCAGGACAGAGAATAGATGATTCTCACAGTGATCCTTAATCTTCTAACCCCACATTATTAGGACAATCTAAAAAGTTAAAAACCCTTTATATCACAGACCCCTCGATAACAATAAATGTGTGGGTATGACCTGCTGTGTACATGGTAGAGGCATTGTGCCAGAGGTTGTCGAGGCCTGTCCTGGATGCCTGTTAGAAGACATTATCATGCAGTGTTTTACAGCTGAACTTTGACAGTGCTCAGTGTGTTCTACATTAGGCACTGGAAGGAATTACATTTTGTCTACAGCCATTCCACTAAAAATGAGATTTGGGCGAAAGAGAATGGCATTTTGCATAATCAGACACACACAGACACAAACACACACATACGCAGGTCCCCCCCCCCACACCTACACCCCCACACACAGTGCTTAATTTGTGGGGGTGGTTGCTGGTGCCCAACACCGGCACTCTTTTTTGGGCACCGGAACTAATCATGGGGCGGCCAGTGCATGTGTAATTGCTTTATTTGTTCTTCCACTTCACTTTGCTTCATTATAAATCATTGGGTTCGTTTGTCATTGTGATCTCTCGTGCTTGCAGGTGCAGGCCATGGCTGGCTGGGCCTGGGAGGGGCCAGCAATAGCAATGAACAACAAGTTACAAACAACAGCCAATGAAAAAGATCCAGGACATTGCACCTTATTTCAGGTGATTGTAGATGTATTTTAATATTTTTTCTCAAAAAAGTTGCCTTTTTCAAATTAGGGCTGATATGTTGAACCACACAGGGGCTCACTGACTTCTTATTCGCGAAAAATGTATTGGGTCAAATCCCATTATTATTTGACGAAGGACGTAATCACTCGAGTCGGCTTCCCTGTTCTGAAAAAGGCCGGCAGAGGCCGAAACACGTGTAATACTATAAGGGCAACTTTTTTGAGAAAAAATATTAAAATACATCTACAATCACCTGAAATAAGGCGCAATGTCCTGGATCTTCTTTTATGCTTTCGCATATTTTCTTTACTATTTTTGACGGGTTTCTTTGTGACTTACCGTCAGTCCAGTGATTTGCGACAGACCAGTGAATATCAGCAAGAGAGGAGTTATAGATCCCTGTTCACACTTTGGATCCTTTAGCATTTAATTTAAGGTCGAAGGAGTCGCCCAACAGACCAGCTGTAACGTTAAGCCCAGTTTTTTTGTCAACAGCCAATGAAAGCTGCCATTCTGTTGTTACTATGCAGTATTTGATACATTCTGTATAGTAACACAGAATGTGCAGTTTTCATTGGCTGTTCTTCTGGGCCAGTGAAATTACATAGTGGTGTGTTGTTGTTAGAGGAGGCAGTGCGGCGCCACCTTCATTTCACGAGTTACTGTGAAGTGAAGGTGTCTAGGCGTGCCGTGTGAGAGAGAGAGCCTGCCCTGCTGGACTGCGTGGTGCGCCTAATTGCATCCTGGGGCCCCCTTCTGCCTGCTTTTTCATTTATGCCAGTGTGCGCCCCCCCACGCTGAGGCCCCGACAGGAGAGAAGACCAAGTCCCAGTCAGCAAAGCAGGTAAGTCTGGACCATAAAACAGCAGCCTGCCCTCGGCCTGTCACAGTGATCAGGCAAGGAAGGCCCAGGTCGGGGCCCGGGCGGCGTCGTGGTCCTATGGTGGTGTCCTGACTGCCCAGGAGTCAGGACCCCCCAGGGGCCCGTCCGCACCCAGGCCAATTTCTGTGACCACCAGGCAGGGCTGCCGCGGCGCAGACTGAGTCGGATGACTCTGCCGTGGTGCGGGCCCATGGATTGTGCCCAAATTAGTACGTTTTTTACTTTTTTCTTTTAAAACCTGACCTTCCGTGGGGCCGGTGGCCGGGGCCCTGCCCCACGGAAAGTAGGTTTTAAAAGAAATAAGTATTTTTGAGTGGCCGTTGGGGCCCATCACTTTGAAAGTGATGGGCCCCAGCTGCCCAAATATATGTTTTTTCTTGTAAAATCTCACCTCTCTGGGGCCGCTGCGCACCTATTTTTGTCATCAGCATGGCCGCGGTGGGGTGGCGGGCGGCCCCACGGAAGGTAGCCTAAAGTGATTAAGGCAGCTCAGGCAGCAAGGCCCAGGATCGGGCGGGGCACGGGCGGCTGCGTGGTCCTCGTCCCTGGTTGAGTCCTGCTGGGTCTGTGACCCCTTTGTATTAGAGTCCGACTGGGGTGGCAGTGGCCAGGTGGCCCTCGTGTCTCGGGGAAGTTGCGAATTTTGAACATGCGATGGGTCACCCCAGGATACCGCATGCAAAGCCCCCCAGGACACTATGTGCACAGCCCCCAGGTCACCATGAGCGCAGCCCCGGGACATTGTGAGCACAGCCCTCCCACCCCGTCTAGACTCCATGAGCACAGCCACAGACCCCTGAAACAATGTGAGCACATCCCACCAGAACACTATGTGCACAGGCAGCCAAGGGGATCACTAATGCACAGCCCCCCAGGACACCACATGCACAGCCCCCCAGGTCACCACGTGGACAGCCCCTAGGATAGCATGTGCACAGACAGCCCTCCAGGACACTGTGCACAGCACAGCACCTCAGGACTGCACAGCGCGTACAGCTTTGCTTGTGTCAGTTAGCCATCCAGCCCCATGCCCCACATCACCTGAGCGGAGCTGCAATATCCTGGGGGGGGATGGTGGGGGGTCCCGAAATCCTTTGCCCAAGTGACGTGCATTTAGCCCCCCTTCACAACGCGGTACACGGTACACCACAAGGCCATGTGCAGGTTTTTACACTTGCATATTACCTTTTCCATAATTTCGATCCTTAGGGCCCCGGTCCGCTCGTTTGACACCATTTTGATTGCAGGCAGGAGCAGCCATGGTCTTGTCACCTACGCCTCTCTCCACTGCACTAACATACTGCAATGCTTCCTTCACCCCAAAACGCACACCCGGCAGAGTACCGGAAAGGATTCGGGCGATGCAGGGGCTGAGTGTTTCGTTTTCATTGAAAAGATAGCACCGGCTCGGACTGGCCTATAGGGCAAAGATAGCATCCAGCTCGAACTGGCCTACAGGGCAATAATGTACAAACCAATAACACAAAATGCTACTGTGGGCCAGCTTTTTTTGTCCATGTGGGCCACTTTTTTTGTCCCATGTGGGTCAGTTTGACGACTTACTTCACCCTTCGGCTAGTAGTTTGGGCCAGTGTCACTGAAAAAAATACTCTTTAAAATGCACAATTTGCCTCACGTTTTATCAAAAAGCCTCCCCCGTGGGTACTACTCAGTCTGTCACAAAAGGAATGAATTGTCGTTTGCAACTTTGGCCATTTTTTCATTGGTGCCCGACTCGAGACAATTATATGCCCCAACAACACCATGCTCATGCTTGAAGGAAGGGTGAGGGGGATGCATTTATGAGATGTGATGACTGATAAGGACTTCAGAGTAAATTGATTACACAAAACACCTGGATGAGGTGACTGATGAACAGGCCGAGTGGAGGGTGCTCTTCCTGGAGGTAACCGATTAACAATACTTGGTGTACTTTAACAGACTGTCAAATGGGGCAGAAGGGGTAGAGACAAATACAGTGCAACAGTGACTGAAACAGAACACTTTTTTATTTATTTGCATTTTTAAAGCGCTCACACAGCCCGGGGGCATCAAGGTGCAGTTACAGGAGGAGCATGTCTTAGTTGCGTATTTATAACGCGCTTAATACCCAGAGGTTTCTAAGTGAGGAGTCGGGGATCGAACCTGTGTTGCTTTGTGTCGCCTTGCTTCAAATTGGAGCACATTACCGCTGAGCTATCCTGAGTCCCAGGACAATGATTGCAACGCAACAGTGAAAAGGGACCTTTACTTGATGGGAATACACAATGGATACCTACCTCCAACCCTGGAAGAGATGGCAAGAACAAGATCTGAAAATGAACGCTCTTGTATGCGCCAGTGAGGACTTTGTCTTCTTTGGCACACGTAGCCAGAGAGCTAGAGCAATCAGTATAGACCAAACCTAAGTGAGTTTATGACACAACTTATTTCATTGTGCGTCTTAAAGCGATGATAATAAAGTGGGTAAATACATATTTTTTGCATCTTATAGTTTTCCATCCAGGATGTGGAAAATAAAGGTACACTGATATTATTTTGGCCCAACATGCTGCTATAAGGATGTACATGTTGTCATGAAGCTTTTATGCAATATGTGTATTTTGCAAGTAAACTATAAGACAGTATTGTAGGTCTTGTTGACAACCAAAACTGAAATATTTGTTCCATGTAAAGCATGGAAGAAGGTGACTGTTCTGTTCCCAAACTGGGTAAAAATCCCTGCTTCGCGGTTCAGAATAAGTGTGTGATCCCGGGCAAATAATGTAATCTGACCCTGACTTCAACTGCAAAGGGTGTCACTCTACCTCCTTCTTCCCCTCTGCATTTTTGAAGGCAAGTGCAAGTCAAACATATGTCTGCGGGTGCTGTGATGGAGGTCAGTAAAATATTGTGCAGTGTGTAACGTCCTGTCATGTTAAGTCCACCTTGCCATAGAAACTTTGCCCTGTTAGTAAAATGTCTCACTTGCAATACCTACAGATTTGGCCTACTGTGTCCTAGGCTTTCTTTTTCCTACCTTGAAGTTTGAGTTTATACAAATTAAAGTGGAAAAGTAACTGCGTCACTTCCGATCAGCGGATGCTGCTCGCCACCGAGTGGGGAGTGTAAGGGTGTGCAGCTCAGAGCAGAATAACCTGATTCTGTATTACCAAGTAACAGGTAAGGGAGCACCTGTAAGATACCTCCTGCTAATAAAGCAACTGCGGCCTGTACATCCACAACCCAAGTCAGTGTATTATTTCTGGGGGGGGGGGTGTTGGGGGAGGTTATGGGAAAAAGGGAATGTGTGTAGGGCCGCAGGTTAAACCAAAGTGAATTTATAAACCAGGTAAATCAAATGCAGGGTCCGTGGAAGGCCGGTGTGGGGTGTTGCGGCTAAGCAGGGGGATGCGCCGAGTGCAAGGAGGAATGTAGCAGACACCATCATAGCCGCTACACGCAGCCGGACACACCCGGGCCCATGTACCCGGTCCCCCTCCAACAACAGGATGGGGAATCAGGGGTGGGGGGACCTCCTCACACTGGATGGCACAAGGAAACAGGAGAAGGGAGTGAGCAAGGAGGTGCAAAAGGGGTGTTGGGGGAGCGGCCTAGACCATCCCCTATCTCAGGCTTAAAGGCACAGGGAGGTGAGGGAAACAGCCTCATTCTCCGACAACCAAGAAGTGTTTTCCAACTTTAAAGCATTATACTTTCTCAACCCATGTGTGCCCTTCCCAATCCATCCCACTACTAGCCTGTGCCAGCAGTTGCTGCAGCACCAAACATGTGACATGGAGCAGCAGCAGTGTGATGGGCTGGTGGTGGGCCGATCTAGGTCTAGCAATGAACTGGCGCAGGCCGCGAGCCCCCGCACGGCATTATGGGGCCAATATATTTTGGGCACTGGCATTATTTTTTTACAAATTAAGCACTGCCCACACACACATCTCTGTTTCCTAAAGAAAGCATTTAGGTCCGGGTAGTAAAAGGGCTAAAGCCGCCATTTTAGCTCCCACTGATCAGCATTCTTGCTGCAAGTCTTGGATCTGCGTGGAGCCTGAGCATTGCTTTCTACTTCCTTGCCAATCGACTCACATTGACGGGCGCTGTGGGAAGGTCAACTAACCGCAATGCCTGGTTGAGGTCTCCAGAGTGACCAAGCAAGCAGCATTCAGTAGCACTAATCGCTCGTGTCCAATGATGCACTGTGCAAGACATGTTGACTGCTCTTTGAAGCACATAACCTTCAAAGTTCTTTTTCTAGAAGGTGGAAAATTCCTAATACAATTCCCTGCTTTTCTAGTAAACAATTGTCCTCTCTGCCCCCATGCACCTGCAGCCTTTTCTGCCTCCTGATATTCGGATCTCCTGCGAACGCCTTTGCAATTTGTTTCTAGAACGATCCATTCAATGTGCTATGGCGCCTGACATTAAAAACAGGCGATAACATAATAAAGGAAAGAAAAGCCACTTAAAAGCAGATGAGCTGATGAACCAATTTCCCAGAATACTAGTTTAGCCAACACACATTACCATACATTTGTTTACGGCTGGGAAAGTGATCCAGACGTAATGCCTCACCGGGGGACATTTAGCAGAAACCAATCTCCAGGAAGGTGATTGTTTTTGGGCAAATCAAATGAAAAGCAAGAGTCTGAACTTCTAAGAACTCTGTGGGGGAAACAGCAGCACGTTCTGTTTAGCAGCGAAATACAAAAAAGCCACACCTCTAATTTTGCTGATGCTAAAACGATTGTGCTTATTTGCAAAACACAAGCGTCGAACAAAATAATCTGTAGGATTCAGACAAAATCATCTTCACTTGTGATCCAAATTCACAGTAGACCTGGGTCACGTGTTGGGAGAACTGGAGTCATAAAGAATGCTTTTTTCGGTTGCATAAACACGAAGAATGATAAAAGAAAAATTGTCAAGTCGTACCTGCAGGAGAATTTTATTCCCATCATGGTCTTCCGTCTGCCATCTGCCCTCACTGATTGGACTACAGGGGTTTGGCAGGAGGGGGATGAGCTGCCCAAAGTCCTTCACTCGGAACTCCAGCACAGCCGACTCCATTGGCGCAGGGGTTTGACCCTTCTGGAGCTTCTTTAGGGAGAACTGAATGTCGATATCCATGTTGGAGTAGACCGGAAACACACAAAAATCCGCTTTTTTCTGCCACACCGGTCTTTTCAGGATCAGCTCATACAACTTCAAAATATCCGCAAAGTTTTCATAGCTGCAGTATATGGTAAAGCGGACAATTTCTTTCCCGTAGTGCACTTGCCTGATGGCCCAGAGAGGAGTCCCACTAGCCAGGGTGAAAAAGTCCTGGTTGCATGGCATGTAGGGCAGAAAGTGACCTTGCACCCGCTCCGTGTGGTGGAACTGCCAAGGCGGCCGCTGGAAGGCATCATGGAGCTGCAGGATCTGCTCTTCGCCATACTCCTCCTGTAGAAAGAGGATGACCGCGAGAGCAGGCTGCAAAGCTGAACCCTTGCAAGGCTTCCGCCGCTTGCGGGAGATCCGCCTCTCTGAGACGCGGAAGAGCTGGAGGTCCGGGTGTATCCACGCAAGCAACTTGTCGATGGCCTCCTGGAGTGTCCTGGATTCCCCTGGATCTGTGATGATATGGATGCTCACCAGGAACGGGTCCTGCACATCTTCCACGGAAAGCTCACCTGGTAATACAAAAGGTGAAAGGATTTTAGTGAATCCACTGATCTACGTTCTCCATGTTCCACCCTGACTTTAATCACGCATTGAACATCCTGCAGAATTCATGTACTAATAGAAGTTTCTTAGTAAACATCCTTGCATTCGCTACATTTCTCTTCAAGAACAATTGCCCATGAATGATCCACAGAAAATAATTTACAATCATGTGCACACAAATACATTACAGAAAGTGAGAGCCCAGTACACCTACACCTACCCTGATGAAAAAGAAATAAAGAGGGTTGAGAACTGAGGAAGGGTTTGGAAGAAGATCAACAAGGCGAGGTGGAGGGTGAAAATAAGGAATACTTCAAAAGACAAAAAGGTACTTCTGAGAAGAGGAAAGAGGAGCTGAGATTCACTTTCAAGTGTAAAGAAATGAGGAAGACGAAGATGTTTGGCAATTGACCCAGGCTTACCCAGCACAACACGTCCCATAACTGCTAAGCAGTGGTATGAAATCTGATCATTCTAGCACATTTCAAAATGTTGTTTTAACACGTATATTGGGTCTTCAGAAGCAACAACTTTTGAACAATCGAGTACAGTTTTCTTATGAGCCGTTTCAGAAATAACCAAATCATTATTTTATTACCCAACATGTTCCCCTGGCCTGAAACCTTCGTTGGACCTTTTAGGAAAGAGGTTTATAGCAACTGCTTCACGGTATATATTTTTGGGTGACCCAGATGCACAATTTCTCGAGCACCTTTGTCTGACAAAGAATGGAAGACTCCAAGAATTGAACATTAGAAATTCATTTGAATGGTTAATCAAGAATCATATATCATATTATTGAGATTTTGCAGCCTGACAAATCATCTGCCCCTTCACACTTTCGATATAGTACGAAAGTTTTTCTATGAAGTATATCGCCAACAAATGCTTTTAAATATATCTCAGAAAAATATAAGGAAAGGACAGGGAAGCAGTCTCTCCCAGATGTGTACGCTTCTAGCCTTATAGGCTAATCGACCAGTGCCTTGTTAGCGCAGCAGTGTAATTACAAAATTGTTCACTTCTGCATAGGATTAATTTGCCAATTTCGGATTCAGATTGTATGGCCTTGATAAAGACCGTGGATGGGTCAAAACACGTGTTTGCAGACAGTATTGAATACATATTTTCTAACTAATAGATAATCATCTCTTTGAATTATATCGTTGCACACGAAAGATTAATTATTGCAGGAATTTCAGGCACTTTGGACATATTGGATACATATATGGAGTGACTATAACGCACTTATATTTTGTAACCAGCGCGAACAATCCAGGGATCTTGTGAACTTTACCCTGCCACAACCTCTTTCCAATTCCACTGTCAACATTTCATCAAATCCTGAAAAGACCATTCACAGTTTGTAGCACTTTCTGGTTCCTATCACAATCTAAACAGTGTCACTGGCAAATGACAAACGTTTTTCTACTTCAATCCTTCAATCCAGACTTTGTGTAGCTAAGTATCAGGCAGCTACCTGAATACAAAAATACCCATGTCTGGTCAGAGATAATTATTTCCAAAGGGAATCTTATCTTCCTATATCCTCTATAAAGCAAAGATTTAATAGTGGTGCATTCCGTCAGGAGATGCCTATGAGTCTCGATTGCTTCTTTACACAGTCTGCACCAATGTTCTTCATATGGTATCTTATATCACACTCCCGTTCTAGATAATGTAGGGAGTGGGCTGAGGTATAACAATAATACATAACGTTGTACTTTCCGATTACATATATTTTTCAAGTAAGCAAGGGGAAGTCTATAGTGGAATGCCTGGACAATGTATCACCTATACAAGCTATTTGAGGATAACCAGACAAAGTTGTTATTACGATCCCAAGAATAGGCCTTTTCTTTAATTTCTCTGATTGCAATTGTAATTTGTTTTGTGCAATCTATCACATAACTAATGTTGTTCAAGAAGGAATACACGTCTTTTCTCCACACCCCGAGGGTGGATTTACAAGAAACGTTTTGAGAATCAGTTTAAAATTGTTATACATTGAATCAGCATTTCCTTCTTCCATTTTCATTTTTACAAGAAATACAGCACTATTATTTTTTTTTGTGTGTGGTTAGTGCAGTAAGGCCTAGTTCGCTTCGAATTGCTTAAATGGGAGTACATTTAGGCAGTCCCAAAGCTCTGCGCCACAACTTTGCTTCCAAAGCCGTGAGCCAAGATGTCTCGCTATCTGTGAATATCTCAAGGCTGTATAGTATCCCAACCACTATGCTCGTGTTGTATAATTTCAATAATCCTTCGATGGAACAGCCTCCACTGTGTTTTATATAGTTCCTAATGGCACTGAACTTTTTCACAGTGTTGTTTGCTACAGCCCCTCCCAGTTTTTCCCCCTTATCAGCTTTAAGAAAAGGGGAGCCTAGGTACATATAGCTGTCCACCCCCTCAATGGGGTGGTCGACAATTCTCCAGCCATATGTGATTTTCTTTTGTTTATTGCTGTGGAAGTCCGTCATTTTGGTCTTCTTCTGGTTGACTACAAGACCATTTCCCTCAGAGTAACTTTCCAGAGTGGACATAGAACGTCGGAGGCCTTTAGAAGTTACATCTATCAAGATTGTATTGTCCGCATATGTCAGCCATTAAATCTGCAGAGTTCTATGCAGGGGTGGGGGGGGGGAGTTCTGACACTTCATCATATATTCATTCAAGTGTGCAACATATAAGTTATAAAACGGGGGTGCCAAAGCGCAGCCCTGCTTCAGACCATGTGGTGATGTTCTTACTCAGCTCTCCTGCTTGGTTCAATCTAATCTTCACAATCACATCTGAGTACAATCCGTTTAACAAGTGCAAGGTCAGCTTGTCCATACCCCACTTCT